>NC_054534.1:91405678-91693178 GCF_017654505.1 Polyodon spathula
AAGATCAGGACTATGTAAAGAATGACAGTACTGCTCCAATAAGGTAGTGACATTAAAACATCTTGCTATCTAAACAAAGAAGATGCATGTTTTTATAGGTGCTGCTTGAAGAAGTTAAACATTATGCATACTGGTATGTTCTAACCCTGGTACTGCATCTAACCCTGGTACTGATTAAACCTGGTACCACCCAAGTACGTGGGGGAAAAAAAAAAAAAAAAAAAAACAACAAAAAACAAAAATGGGAATTATAGATAATCATCTCATTAATTATTTTTCAATTCCTAACAATTGTTTCACCTGTCAATATAAAAAATGACACAAATTCCAATTGAGGCCAATGTTCAACTGAACATACTTCAAAACAAAGGTGATGCATAATGTAATCTAGGTGTGTAACGCTGAACTCCATGCTGGGATCTGTCAAGAACATGTTTACCCTCTAGAGATATGCATACTAGTTTATGGATTGAGCTTTGATGTCATTGGTTGCAAACGTGGATAGCGAAGACTAATTTGATTACAGCCAGTGTTTTGGAATTTCAACACTTGTATTTTAAGTTCAACCAGAAAATTGCTTTGGATATCTGCTGTAGATTGCTTTCCAAAATAATCTGCATGTTTTTATGGAGCAAAGAAAAAGCTATTTTGTTACTGACAAGCATGGATCCTAGTTTTCTGCAATAAAAAAATTTAAAAATCCATGTCATTCCGCAATTAAAAATAAAAGGCTAAAATTGACCCCAGTGTTATATTGGAATTCACAGGTTTTCAAAATCTTGCTGATATGTGGTCCATACAGTGTTTTTGCCAGCAGTCCCATGAGGTAAAGTGTTACCCAGATGAAACTGAACGGTAGAGATGTCCTTGTACTTTAAGCCGTATACAGTAACTAAATGAAACCGGTTTGCCCATGTAAAAAAAAAAAAAAAAAAAAAGAAAAACAGTGAGTCCATTCATAATGGTCCCTGTAATATTTCTCTTAATACCCCAGATCATTTTGGTTCTTGAGGTGCCTACGGGCTGAAACAGCAGATGGAAGCATAGTAACAGAGGGTCTGTGATGAGTCAAAGGGGTTTCGGTCTATGATTCAGCCTCCCGACAGTAGATGGCATCAAACCAACTCGGGACTTCCCTTACCAAGATCTCATGACCATGGCAAAAGTCATCTTTTGAGGGGCGGCACCTTGGTGAGGGGCGGAAGTACGAGTATGTAACTTCCAGCCACTGGAGTCAAGTGAAGGAGAAGGACACGTGTCGGTTGGGGATTGGTGTTCCACTGACTACAGAGGCGGGACATTACATACTAAAGGGAACGTACTACTGTGTTCGGGGTTGGTCCGAAAATAAAGTAGGAGGAGTAACGGGTGAAGGGAGAGATTGGTTTGTGCAGCGGGATTTTTGAAATACTAACATTTCTTTTGTCTTTTTTTTTGTTTATGGTCACCACGAAGACAAATTAAAGACGAGTCATCAGTTTGTTTTGGATTTCACCCCTGCACTCCTTCCCTCACACCATTTTGTTTTTTTTTTTGTTATTTAATCCTTTTGTTGTGTATAGAAAATAAAAATAAATTATTTTATTTCTGTACACATAAATTACTGTCTGGACATTCCATTTAATACACTCTCGCCTCACACGTGGTGTCAGAAGTGAAAATGGATCCAGCTACAGTTTTGACAATGTTTAGGGAGCAGGAGGAGAAGCGAGAGGAGAGAGAGACACGGCACCTGGAACAGCTCGCCCAGTTCTTGGGACAGCTGGTAGAAAAACTATCAATATCAACATCAGAGAGAGCGGTTGCCCGGATGTTTGCAGCTCAGCCTAATCTTCAGAAGATGACCTCGGAAGATGATCCCGAGGCTTTCTTGATTACGTTTGAGAGAGTGGCAGAGGCTGCAGAGTGGCCTAGGGAACACTGGGCCATGAAATTGGCACCCTGCCTGACAGGGGAAGCTCAGGCAGCATATCGAGCCCTGACGGCCACGAATGCAGGGGACTATGTCAAAGTTAAAGAAGCCATTCTCTCACGCCTCGGGATCACGGAGGAAACATACCGGCGCCGTTTTCGGGAATACCAGCTGTCCAAGGGGATGCGGCCCCGGGTTGCGGGACAATATCTTTTAGATCAGTGCACCCGGTGGCTGCGGCCAGAAGAACATACACCCCAAGAACTGGTGCAGAAAATAGTTATAGAACAGTTTGCGTCTATACTACCGCCAGGGAATCGAGAGTGGATTAAGAGGAATAGACCTACCACTCTCGAGGATGCCCTCCTCCTGGCGGAGGCCTACGAAGACGCAAACGAAGGTGCCGGGTCAGACCCCACTCCTGCCCCTAAACTAACTCGGACCAACCAACCAATGAAGCCCAGAGGGGGTAACCGGACCTTCAGACCATGGAGGTCGAGGTTAGCCCCATCCTGGGCGAGAGAGAATCCCCCTAACCTGCCGGTCGCGGACTCGCAGGACAGATTAACTCCGTTGATGCCTCCTAACCAAGTGTGCTACCAATGTAATGAGCCTGGACACATTGCCAGGAATTGTCCAGTAATAAAGGTGGACCTGGCGACAAGATCCTGGTCAGCAGTAACAGGTAGGAACACTGGGGAATGTCGGGAGGGCCCTTATCAGTTAAGAGTACAGGTCGGGGGAAAGAGTACTTACGCATTTGCGGACTCTGGGTGTGCACAAACATTGATTCGGCAAGCTCTCTTGGATGGGGTAGCCTGGGAGCCACAGGGTAAAGTGGCTATCTCCTGTATTCATGGAGAAACTCGGGTTTATCCCACCACTAAAGTTAGACTTATTGTAGGTGATTATTCAGCTTGCGTTAAAGTGGCTGTAGCGCAATGTTTACCATACCCTGTTCTCCTGGGAAGAGACTGGCCGTTTTTTGATCGTATTTTAGGTCGGGAAATGGTCTTAGTTTCTACCAGGGGACAATTAAAGCAACAGGAGAAAACAATTGGCGAGATTTTTCCGTTGCAATCCGACCTGTTTAACCCTAAAATCCGCCCAAGAAAAACAAAAAGAGAGCGTCGGGTGGAAAAATATGAGGGAACTCTGAGACGACAAGGGGAGGGGTCTGACACAAAAGTAAACCAATCGCTGAAACGGCAAGGAAAGGGAGTAGGTATTCAGTGTAACCGGGGCTGCGAGGTTACTGAGGTGGAAGGTCATGTAATAAAAGACACTCCTCTCTGTGTACCTAACCATTGGGACCGAGATATTGACTTGGGATATGAACAACAAAATGATCCCACGTTACAGTATGCTTGGAAACGGGTTAGATATATCGAGGGGAAGGATATGCAGGAAGGACAACCGGTGGTATTTCCGCATTTTTCTGTATCTGGGCACTTATTATATAGAATAACCCGGGCTCCCGGGACGGGACAGCTCGTAAAACAGTTATTGGTTCCTAGGCCTTTTCAGTCAGAAGTC
The DNA here is from genome assembly GCF_017654505.1 of Polyodon spathula. NCBI lineage: Eukaryota > Metazoa > Chordata > Actinopteri > Acipenseriformes > Polyodontidae > Polyodon > Polyodon spathula. Next base: position 91,409,127 of record NC_054534.1, read on the forward strand.
ATGAGATTGGCGCATGACATTCCATTTTCAGGTCATTTGGGAACTGAAAAGACTCAGGAACGAATTCTGGCCCGGTTTTTTTGGCCTGGGGTTTATGGTCTTGTGCGGAAGTATGTATCGGAGTGTCCTGAATGTCAATTAGCTGCCCCTAAGTCAGTTCGCCCCGCACCTCTGGTTCCACTTCCAATTATTGGGGTACCGTTTGAAAGGATTGGTGTAGATTTAGTAGGCCCTCTGGAGGGAACAGAGTCAGGATATCGGTATATTTTAGTAGTAGTGGACTACGCAACGAGATATCCAGAAGCTGTTCCCTTACGCTCTATGAATGCAATAGCTGTAGCGAATGAATTGGTAAAAATATTCTCTAGGGTGGGAATCCCGAAAGAAATTCTCACTGATCAGGGCACTAATTTTATGTCAGACTGTATTCAGCAACTATATAAATTATTGAAAATTCGTTCAATTAGAACCTCAGTTTTTCATCCACAAACGGATGGGCTTGTTGAACGATTTAATCAGACTTTGAAAAATATGTTGCGCCGCTTTGTAGATCAAGAAAAACGCAATTGGGCTAAACTGCTTCCCTACTTGCTCTTTGCAGTTCGCGAGGTACCACAATCCTCAACGGGGTTTTCCCCGTTTGAGCTCTTGTACGGTCGGCAGCCGCGGGGTATCTTGGATCTCATAAGAGAAGGCTGGGAAGAACAGTCAAAGGAGTCTAAAAATGTAGTAAAATACGTGTTGCAGTTACGCGATCGCTTAGAATTAGTCGGTCGATTGGCACATGACAATCTCAAAGCGGCACAGCAGAAGCAGCAACAAAGCTACAATAAAAATGCAAGAATTCGGAACTTTCGACCTGGAGATAAAGTGTTGTTATTGTTGCCCTCATCGGAATCTAAGTTGTTTGCTAAATGGCAGGGTCCCTTTCAGGTTATTCGAGCAATTGGTAAAGTCAATTATGAGATCCGACAGCCTGGGCGTCGGAAAGAAAGTCAAATTTATCATGTTAATCTCCTGAAACCGTGGAAAGAACGGGAAGTCCATTTTATATCTCCTGTACAGGAGGGAGAGGATTTTGGACCCTCAATTGAGTCAGAGTCAGCAATTGAGGTCCCGATGGGGGAACAATTAACTCCTGATCAGCGTGAAGAGGTAAGCAATCTAATTAAAATGTTCAGTGATGTGTTTTCTAACGTGCCTGGAAGAACGCATTTGATCGAACATGCTATTATCACTCCGCCAGGTCTAAGAGTTAGACAGAGACCGTATCGCATTCCAGAGAGTCGGAGAGATTCTGTTCGAAGGGAGGTGGAGTGTATGTTGAAACTTGGGGTAATTGAACCTTCCCGAAGTGAGTGGTGTAGCCCAATAGTACCAATAGACAAGCCAGATGGGTCACTACGATTATGTATCGATTTTAGGAGGGTGAATGCTATCTCCAAGTTTGATGCATATCCCATGCCTCGAGTAGATGAACTCTTAGACAAACTGGGGCAAGCTCGGTTTATTTCAACTCTGGATCTGACGAAAGGATATTGGCAAATTCCATTAACGAAAGCCTCTCGTGAGAAAACGGCATTTTCAACCCCAGAGGGTCTTTTTCAATTTTGTACTATGCCGTTCGGACTTCATGGAGCGCCTGCTACTTTTCAGAGACTAATGGACAGGGTTTTACAACCTCATCGAGAGTATGCAGCTGCGTATATCGATGATGTAGTCATTTATAGTTCTTCCTGGAGAGAACATTTGACTAGATTAGAAGCCGTCTTACAGTCTCTGAGGAGGGCGGGGCTCACAGCGAACATGGCAAAGTGCGCTATTGGAAAAGAAGAAACTAAATATTTAGGTTTCATAATGGGTAAGGGTAGAGTGAAACCGTTGGTTTCAAAAGTCCAGGCTTTGTTGGATTCACCGGTACCTACCACGAAAACCCAGGTGAGATCACTGTTAGGGTTGGCTGGTTATTACCGCCGCTTTATTCCACACTTTTCCACTATAGCCGCCCCTCTCACTGATCTCACTAAAAAGAACGCTCCAAATAAAATTAAGTGGAGTGCAGAGTGTCAGACAGCCTTTGAATCTATTAAAACTAATTTGAGTCAGGCCCCAGCATTAGTAAGCCCGGATTTCAGCCGAGAGTTCGTCCTGCAGACAGATGCATCGCAGACTGGTCTGGGGGCGGTTCTGTCCCAGGAGAGAGATGGTGTAGAACACCCGATACTATACATCAGTCGGAAGTTACTGCCCAGAGAACAGAGGTATTCGGTAGTGGAGAAAGAATGCCTGGCAGTGAAATGGGCAGTGGAATCTTTAAAATACTATCTTCTGGGACGACCCTTTGTACTCATCACAGATCACGCTTCTTTAAAGTGGTTAGACACGATGAAGGATTCAAACGCTAGGATTACGCGGTGGTACCTGGCGCTCCAACCCTTCGCCTTTCAAATAAGGTATCGTGCGGGTAAGTTACATCAAAATGCTGATTTTTTTTCCCGGGAGGGAGGTAAAAGGGAAGGGTTAGAGGTTTCCGAGTGTTCCTTCGGCTCCACTCTGAGGGGTGGGATATGTGATGAGTCAAAGGGGTTTCGGTCTGTGATTCAGCCTCCCGACAGTAGATGGCATCAAACCAACTCGGGACTTCCCTTACCAAGATCTCGTGACCATGGCAAAAGTCATCTTTTGAGGGGCGGCACCTTGGTGAGGGGCGGAAGTACGAGTATGTAACTTCCAGCCACTGGAGTCAAGTGAAGGAGAAGGACACGTGTCGGTTGGGGATTGGTGTTCCACTGACTACAGAGGCGGGACATTACATACTAAAGGGAACGTACTACTGTGTTCGGGGTTGGTCCGAAAATAAAGTAGGAGGAGTAACGGGTGAAGGGAGAGATTGGTTTGTGCAGCGGGATTTTTGAAATACTAACATTTCTTTTGTCTTTTTTTTTGTTTATGGTCACCACGAAGACAAATTAAAGACGAGTCATCAGTTTGTTTTGGATTTCACCCCTGCACTCCTTCCCTCACACCATTTTGTTTTTTTTGTTTGTTATTTAATCCTTTTGTTGTGTATAGAAAATAAAAATAAATTATTTTATTTCTGTACACATAAATTACTGTCTGGACATTCCATTTAATACACTCTCGCCTCACAGGGTCCTAGTGAAAAGATACAGCAATCATCATCATCTGTTTTCTGAGCATTGCTGTTTTTTTGCAAGGTCTGGTTTGTCAAATGAAAAGGCAGATAGGCATAGTTTGTTACTCTGTAACTGCAGCCTCAGTAATTGGAGGTTTTAATTTTGTCTTTCTTTTTTGGATTAAGACTTTTCAGACATGTCCAAAATATATTGGACCTTTGGGACATCTGCATTTAGGAGTATTTGGCTGTGCCCTATAATTAATAATTGATATAACAAGAACTTAATTATAACTAAATGCAAAGTGAGTGAACAGATGAAAAATCTAAATCAAATCCATATTTGGTGTGACCACCCTATGCCTTCAAAACAGCATCAGTTCTTCTAGGTACACTTGCACAAAGTCAGGGATTTTGTAGGCATATAGTCAGGTGTTCGATTAGACAATTATACCAAACAGGTGCTAATGATCATCAATTCAATATGTAGGTTGAAACACAATCATTAACTGGAACAGAAACAGCTGTGTAGGAGGAATAAAAATGGGTGAGGAACAGCCAAACTCAGCTAACAAGGTGAGGTTGCTGAAGACAGTTTACTGTCAGAAGTCATACACCATGGCAAGACTGAGCACAGCAACAAGACACAAGGTAGTTATACTGCATCAGCAAGGTCTCTCCCAGGCAGAAATTTCAAGGCAGATAGGGGTTTCCAGATGTGCTGTCCAAGATCTTTTGAAGACGCACAAAGAAACGGGCAACGTTGAGGACCGAAGACGCAGTGGTCGGCCAAGGAAACTTACTGCAGCAGATGAAAGACACATCATGCTTACTTCCATTCGCAATTGGAAGATGTCCAGCAGTGCCATCGGCTCAGAATTAGCAGAAAACAGTGGGACCCTGGTACACCCATCTACTGTCCAGAGAAGTCTGGTCAGAAGTGGCCTTCATGGAAGACTTGCGGCCAAAAAGCCATACCTCCGACGTGGAAACAAGGCCAAGTGACTCAACTATGCACGAAAACACAGGAACTGGGGTGCAGAAAAATGGCAGCAGGTGCTCTGGACTGATGAGTCAAAATTTGAAATATTTGGTTGTAACACAAGGCAGTTTGTTTGCTGAAGGGCTGGAGAGCGGTACACGAATGAGTGTCTGGGGCTGCATTTCTGCAAATGGAGTTGGGGATTTGGTCAGAATTAATGGTCTCCTCAATGCTGAGAAGTACAGGCAGATACTTATCCATCATGCAATACCATCAGGGAGGCATCTGATTGGCCCCAAATTTATTCTGCAGCATGACAACGACCCCAAGCATACAGTGAAAGTCATTAAGAACTATCTTCAGTGTAAAGAAGAACAAGGAGTCCTGGAAGTGATGGTATGGCCCCCATAGAGCCCTAATCTCATCATCATCGAGTCTGTCTGGGATTACATGAAGAGAGAGAAGCAACTGAGGCTGCCTAACTCCACAGAAGAACTGTAGTTAGTTCTCCAAGATCTCTGGGCCAACCTACCTGCCAAGTTCCTTCAAAAACTGTGTGCAAGTGTACCTAGAAGAATTAATGCTGGCAAAGGGTGGTCACACCAAATATTGATTTGATTGAGATTTTTCTTCTGTTCACTCACTTTGCATTTAGTTAATTGATAAATATAAAATATTAACATGTCTATTTTTGAAAGCATTCTTACTTTACAACATTTTTGCACACCTGCCTAAAACTTTTGCACAGTATTGTGTATAGATAGATAGATAGATAGATAGATAGATAGATAGATAGATAGATAGATAGATAGATATAACAGTAACACCTAATACTTGCTGCAGAACTTATTTATATTATTATTGTTTTTTCAAAATCTGTGTTTATGGATAAACTGAAGTTTGCTATTCACAAAGCTGTTCTAGAAAGAGTTGAAGCTTTGTGAAGTCACAAGTCCAGATACACAGTAATATAACAGTACATTTCCTCATTGTTACCTCTCTTTAGCAGTCCCTTTCAATTTGGAGACATTGAGAAGATGCTTCATGAGCCACTTTCTACCTGCCCCTAAATTATATACAAGGCTTACTGTATACAAAAAGACAAAATGTTTAGTTTTTTTTATTGTTTTTTTGTTGTTTGTTTGTTTTAAAGTAACATTACAAAACTCCATGTAACATAGGTACAGATATCATCACATAGAAATCAGAATTTATAGAAATAAAGAAAAAAACACATCTTCATTAATGTATTGGCTTTCCAAATGTTGCAACATTGCAACAAGCTACATGTAATTAATATACATTAATATCTTAATACATGCAAAACACCCCTTCTAATTTCAACAATGTATTATTTACAGCTTTTATTAGAAAATACATACTCTCGACTATTTGCTTTGATCTATACTTTGCATCAAGCATGGATTTTAATAAAAAAAAAGACTTTTTTTAGTTTTTTTTTTTTTTTTTTTTTACAGAATCTGCATGATAGAAAGTTATTGTTTTTGATGTTACTGATTTCTTAAGTTATTTCAAATAAAATGTAAATATTAAAAAATAAAGGAAAAACTATGACACTCATATCAACATTATAACATTACTAGGTGCATGACTATTTACTTTAACAATGGCACATTCTCTGTACTGAATGTGAAAATCGACCAAAGAAACCAGTAAATACAAGACAGCCTTATGAATTCTATAGTAAGGCTTGACATACAGAGAGCAAGTACAAAAGAAGAGGACATTTGTACCTGGTATTAATAACAATATCATTTTTCAACCTGTGAGGTTTGTTCAGGCAAACGGAAACACATGAAGCTGATATTATTTTCAGTGACTGCAGAAATATTCATAATTCTTAAACAGACAATGATATTACTATTACACATTTATAACCAACAATGTCCAGAACATGTTTTAGTGAATACAATTAATTTAAACAAGGTTGCAACATTGTGTTCTATGTTTTGAAATAAAAATGTATCTGGTAAAGTAATGAATAAGATTAACCACACTAATGAATCGAAGTTTGTTGCACAAATACCCATGAATGCCCGCCATGAGGTAGAGGCCAGCTCCTGTTTTGACAAAAACCAATATACTGTATTTACAGTTTCCCAAAAGATACAATTAATTACACCATGGTCTTAGTCCTATTCTATAATTAAACTAAATCCTTTTAACAATAAAATTTGCTCAGCAAATATCAGTATCCATTCAAATCACGTTTACGTAACACCTTTTGGAAATGCTACCTCAATAATGTCTTATAAAAACATTAAATATTAATTATATTCACATTACCTACTTAATTTCTATTTGTATGCCATTCTAATTGTATAAAATCCCACCCCACACAGGTTTAGAAGGCCACATTATGATTTTAGTGCATAAACCATAATCAGTTTAACACTGTTTACTTATACATAATTTGGCAATTTGGCTGATAACACCATTAAGAAAAACAAGTTGCACTGCAGAATGATTTTAAGTACATAGGCTGTAAGGTGCGTACAGCAGTAAGACCTAGCTCAGGGCGAGTCTTACAAAGCAGTCAGAGAGGGGGTAGAATATTAAGCTAAGATTTTTGAAGGGATACAAGCAAATGACTACATTTTTGGATGCCTTTATCAAAATGTAGAAAAGTAACATCTTACAGTTAAACAATAGATATGCTGTATAATATTAGAAGGCATTCAATCTCAGTTATGTTAGTAAATTTGAACACTGCTAGATAATTGGCTGCAGTGACATTTAATCCAAAGTCGAAGGCAAATGACCGCTGTTGAGGGCATCTACCTATGTGATAATGACCACTACTTAGAACCTGAGAAGTTTTTATTCACTTACTGTATACATATGCATCGGTATTAATGTAATATGGGTTAGGTTCTCAAAGCTATTTACTTTTTTACAATTTATCACAAGCACAATACTTTCCCTTCCCAAAAGAAAAAAATTATAATAAATATAATATATATATATATATATATATATATATATAATATCTATATATATATCTATATATATATATATATTATATATAATATGAAACTTTGATAATTCATTTTGGGGCTTCCAAGCAATCTTAAATTGGTGTTTATGCCAATACATATATTGGGGTACATATCTTTATACCATACAAGTGTATTACGTAAAGCATCATGGTATTATCTACTGTATTATAGTCATTTTCAAAAACTGCAATGCAACAATACTCATGGCCACCACAGTAATGAGCGATGCTGTTTCTTCTTTTCTTCTTCTAACACCTGCCATAGCAACTTTGAAAACCAAATGCCTCAACTCATTGGGATGTACATTGAGAAATACTTTGAACAAAGCAAATAAACCAGAAAGTAGTGCAGGCTGCATGATCAAACTGGCCTAATTAACTGTGTTGGTACATCACACAGTTTTCAAACGTTGACAAGGAATTATGGGTCAAAAAATCTCTGCTACATGAACTCAGAGTAAGGACACAACTCAAGTCAGTTTATCTCTTTATTAAGTAACATTATGTGTGCACACATTACTCTTTGGCCACTGTTCTTGCATTTTAAAAGAGGGAAAGTAAGCAGCCATGCTAGCTACTAGTGTATTTACAGGCTGAGCAATGGAAGAATCATGTATAACTATAACTATTTAACTAGACAGCTTACAGAGGTGGCAGGTGGGGAGGAGGTAGCAAAAAATAAAAATTCTTGAAGTAGGTTCATAGCCAAAATGTGTTGGTAGCATGCAAAGGCAAAGTATATTTCTCCCTACTTCTAGTCAGTTTTAAAATACCCAATAATAATAACTTGTTCTTAAATTAGACAAACTAGACTCTTTCAAGGTGTAGTAAATTAGGAAAGCAGGAAAGGTTAACAAAAAATATTTGACTTTTGTTTTCATTGTTAGAACATGCGGAAGACGGCCTAGTTAAACTACGAAGATTGTGGCACTGTTCATCTCTACCAATTCATATAATAAAGCAATACAAAGGTGGGTTTTCATATAATCTTTATACCTGTCTTCATTAAAATATAATAGCAGGTATATAATTTCTGGACTAGAAGACTGAAGAATGCCGTTCTCTAAAACAGCTTTTTTTACAGCACAGAACATTTCTGTAGATTTGTACTTGTCACCTGGCTTACACCTACCTATCAGAGTAGAGCAGATGAACAGTATCACTTACATAGAGAATAATGCATGAGGTATGTGATATGATAATAATGCATGAGGTATGTGATATGATAATAATGCATGAGGTATGTGATATGATAATCAAATGCCCACTCAGAGGGTGAGATGCTACATAAATCCAAGTATCCCACCCCAAGGGTGGGCATTCCATTCTCATTTATCACACACTACTCAATACAGTATTTTTTATAATCTCTTTTTCCTGCCAGAATTCTAAAGTTCTGTGTTGCTTGTTGTGGGGGCTTACTTAGTCTTTGCCAGTGAGTTATTAGCTCGTGCTGGGGTCGCGCTCTGGTACTGGTGTTAATGAGCGTGTGTTTCCCGCAATAACCGTCCGCTTATTACGGGAAATGTCAATTTGTTCCCCAACAAACAAACAAAATAAATAAACAAAACACTCAGATACATTAGCAAATAAAATAAATTGTTTGTACACCACACCTTTGATGTATTAAAATCGTTACTGTACACTACTGTAACGATTTGCACTAAACAGCATATTTACTTAAAATTAAAAGTTTTATAGCAAAGATCTAACCATGTTCAGATCAACTAACTGCTAATGTATGTAAAAAACATTTTTTTCCAAATTATTTGATTCATTAGCAAGGGAAATTAGCTTTTCTATATCTTTTGTTTTTTTTTAATTTTGCTGTATAAAGTAGTCCAGTTTTTATTTTATTTTAAATAGAAAAAAGTAAGAGGGGTGTTTCAAAAGTAATAATATCTGAGTCTTGACTGTTACCTAAATACAATAATGACATGTCTTAACAAAAAGTCTTATTGTATAACATTTGGCAACTTACAGAACAGGCAACTGCACGGAAGCTTCATGGATTTAAAAAAAAAAGAAGAAAGTGGCTCATTGTAGAACAGAGTTGTACAGGGACGGTCATATAAATGTATGTAACAGTGCTGAAAATGTATTTTTGTAGGTATGGAGTGTTGCTACAGGATGCTCAAAAGATACCAGATCAAAGTACCAGATTACTAGGCATTCCAACAGAGCAGAGCCCCTTTTCAACAGCCCATGTACATTAAAAAACTGACAAATGTTTCAACAAGAAGAGTTTCTTAATGGGGGAGTTTCCATGTGTGGTTATTTACACATGAAATGGCAATGCACGTACACGTTTTGGAGAACAGCTCAGGTTTGTGGCCAAAAATATACCCGGAATGTAGAGGGTCATTTTTCATCTGGCTCGAGCACAATGTCTCGAGTAAAATTAGAACACACATGGAAACTCTCGTAACGTCTTTAATTGACAGATATTGAGAAAGACTTCTAGTTTAAATGTTGTCATCAAATTGTTTCAGTTTCTTTTAGTAAGACTACATATACCACAATTGAACTGTTCTTGTACTGTACATCCAGGACAAGCTGCACACTTTTGAATTAATCATCAAGAGTCATTTTTTTCCCAAAAGGCACAATTAGAAACTACTGTACTGAATTTTGTGTTTGCTTTAGATCAAAAAGTTTATATTAAACTCAATTTTACTCCACAGATGAACAAGTATTTAAATGAAAGAATATTCCTTTAGATGGGGGTTGTTTGTTTCGGCAGTATCTGGAAGATTTGTAGATCCCCTTTACATGGCCCAGGCTGTAATTCAAAACAGCTAACAATCATATATTTCTATAGTCCTTCTTGTTTTTATAGGAGGCATCTGAGCTTGCGAATATATATATATATATATATATATATATATATTATATATATATATATACTATATATATATATATATATATGCATGCTCATATGCGATTGTACAGTATAACCAATAAAACTATTCCTGCCAAACAATAATTTTCAGGGTTTGTTTTTGTCCGTTCTTTCAAAGTACTTTATGTCTGATCAATTGAGCTGAATAAAACTGATTGTTTACTTTTATAGTGGTAAAACCTGGAAAAGAGTTTTATGTCTCTTAATATTAGTGTAAATTAAATAGAAAATATTTTGTTCTGAAATGTATTTTAAATGTAAGCACTTGTAAGTGTTTTGGTCCTCTAAAACTTCACTAACTGAAGACAAGACTAGATTATACACTGGCTGCCTACAGGAGTTTTTATCTAAAAAAATTCTGAAGTTAAAAAAATGACAAAAGCATACTGTACAACTAAATGTGATCTTCCTACAGAAACAGAAAGAACTGATATTTTGCGAGGGCTATAAACATTATTAAAGCATAACTAATTTTAAAGAAACATTACAAACAAATGAGAGATTGTACATATTATGAAAATAAATTACAGAACAATTATGTAACCCTCTATTGGCAATCCTATATATATATAAAAAAAAACAAAAAAACAAAAAAAAAAACAAGCACTGCTGGGATAGTAAACAAGGTATTTTTTGTTTTAGTGTCTGGCTATCCTATGTTAGCACATAGATTAGCAGTTATTTGTTTTATTTGGCATATCCTTAGTCCGATATTTAGAATGTTATACAGCAAGATCTGACCATCTACTTTGACGGTACAAGATCTTTTATGGCTGGTTCTCTGTTTAAATATGTGGCCCAATATACCAAGTTAAAGGATCCAAATAAAACCGGGAATAATATTCTGGACATTCTATCGATTTTGCTTACACTGTTGAATGTCTTCTTGGCTTCCTGTGGTTTTGCTTCTGGCTTTGCCTTGTTCGGATCTGCTGTGGCACTTTTTGAAATGGTGGGCAGTACAGAGTCCTTGGTGATATTTGGTGCATAGTTAGCGACAGCTACTGCATATGCATTGTTTTTCTTAATGATGGAGGCTTTTTCTTTTTTCTGTGAAAACAAATGAAGAGCAGTGGTTTTGAAAGGTCATTTTTGTGGCATTCATTATAGTCAGAATTGATATATACAAACGGAGCAGTGTTAATAACACTGTAACACAAATTTTGTTCCTGGGTAGTAAGTGTTATTTCCTAATTGCTTATGCCTCAAAAGTATAGAAAATGGCTATTATCCCCCACAAACTTTGCTTTTGTGACCAGGACAGTGACATTTTGAAATTTACCTATTTCCAATGAGAAAACGGTCTTTTCGTTCATATAAAGTCAGAAAAAAACAACATATGAATCCAAATTAACATGGATTTATACTAAAGTAATACAAAAATGACTACAAAAGATTTAGAAGTGGGTAGTTTTTCGAGATTTACGATTATACTGTAAATCACTTTCACGAATCAGCCCCCAAATGTAGTCACCCATCATGTTCTCGTTATACTGTCCTTGGTAGCGGCGTTCAAAGTCCAGTATATCCTGGTGGAAGCGCTCGCCTTGCTCCTCCGAGTACGCTCCCATGTTCTCCTTGAATTGATCAAGATGAGCATCAAGGATATGGACTTTGAGGGACATCCTACAGCCCATTGTTCCATAGTTCTTCTCCAGAGTCTCAACCAGCTCCACATAGTTTTCGGCCTTGTGATTGCCCAGGAAGCCCCGAACCACTGCAACAAAGCTGTTCCAAGCCGCTTTCTCCTTGCCAGTGAGCTTCTTGGGGAATTCATTACACTCCAGGATCTTCTTTATCTGTGGTCCGACGAAGACACCGGCTTTGACCTTTGCCTCAGACAGCTTAGGGAAGAAGTCTTGAAGGTACTTGAAGGCTGCGTACTCCTTATCTAGAGCTCTGACAAATTGTTTCATAAGGCCCAATTTGATGTGCAGTGGTGGCATCAGCACCTTCCGGGAGTCCACCAGTGGCTCCCACTTGACGTTGTTCCTCCCCACAGAGAACTCGGTCTGCTGTGGCCAGTCCCGCCTGTGGTAGTGCGCCTTGATGTCCCTGCTGTCCCAAAGGCAAAGATAGCAGGGAAACTTCGTAAAACCGCCTTGGAGACCCATCAGGAATGCCACCATTGCAGCCTCTTGATGCCATCTCAGAAAAATGCAGATATGTATCCACTTAGGCAGCTGGAACTAAACTGAACTGGTGGGCTTAAGGCCCCTGTATTTATACTACTATTTATATTACTGGAAAGTTCTAGAAGTTACTCCAAGTTTACTCAGCACTGAATCTATCTGGAATGTTCTGGAAAATAGGTACATTTCAAAATATCACTGTCCTGGTCACAAAAGCAAAGTTTGTGGGGAATAATAGCCATTTTCTATACTTTTGAGGCATAAGAAATTAGGAAATAACACTTACTACCCAGGAACCAAAAAAAAAAAAAAATGTTACACGGTGTAATCATTGATGGGAGAGGATAAGGCTAAGGCATCAATCTAAATATAACAAGTGTCACACCTGAGGTCAGTTATAGCATAATCATAATGCCTACATTTTATGAGACATCAACCCTGGTATCCAATGAAAGTGTGTGACTTTTCCAAATGGACTAATAGCCTAAATTAATCATTCTCATCTGCACGTTCAAGCTGCATCCGAGTCTGGAAAACTCAAATTAACCTCATGAGAAAAACAGATCATAGGGGTTCAGGTTAATTGAATGTGCTCCTGCTTGGTTGACAGCGTGAACGATGCAAATCATGTGTGCTTACATTACTGTCACAGTACTATAGAACTTATACATGAATATCATCTAGTGTAACTGAACATTCTGAACATGTAATGTTCTTGCCACCCCTGCAGCCTAATTACATTTAGTTTTTCTCTGGCATTAAATACCACTTTTCATTAGGCAGGGCCTTTCGTATTTGACTTTTTTTCCTTTAATAAATAATAGGTGTCTTCTTTTTTAATCATGTGAAATGTTTTAAAGTTATCTTTAAAAAGTGTTAATGATTTAATAGCATTTTTTAAAAGTATTTTAGCTATTGAAGGGGGCACAGAATATATTATGTTGCTGGTAAAAATTTAATTAATTAATTTAGCCTTAAGGGGTAGGCTATTTTTGTTTTTCACTTGCAGTATCCTTTTTCTCCGATGGTTTCACAAGCCCAGTCTGGCCTTGGACTTCCTGAGTGCCAATATAGGTCTGTAAAACCAGCTGTATTGTGTATAGTATATATTTGTAACTGGGATATCCTGACCTCTTTACAAAGTGACCCTTTAGAGAATACTGTTTATAAGCACGGTAGTAATTTAGTAATATGGTAAACTGTTACTGACATAGTTAGTTATGGCAACATGACAGGACAATGTGACAATTTACAAAAGGTATGCAAACTGTACAGAGGGTTCAAAGTGTGATATTCGTATAAATTCCCACAGTGCTGTGGTCGAAAGAAATTGTTTGGCTAGCACGCAGTTATGCATGCTCAATACCTTTCTTGATTACACTTAAGCATAATGAAAATCAGGAAAGGGTTACAATGTGATTATTCATATTCCTAGATTATGCTATGTAGCACCACACTGTAAAACTCAAGGGAAATCATGTTTTGTTTCACTTCCATAATAGGGCATATACCAATGAAGATGAACTTAAGTTCAGGTCACTGACACGTTAAGTGTAAACGCCAGGGGAAATTCATTTAAATTTGCTACCACGTCATCATTTAGATACTCAGGAAAATACAGCTGGTTGTTTATCATTATGCTATAAAGACCAAGGATAATCTGTCTCTGTTTTTTGCCACTCTGTAGAAAAGGATCTGCTTCAGTTCACTGACACACAAGTATAACCACCAAGGAAAATCTGTGTGTATTTGCTGCGATGATGTAGTATAAACCCCAAGGTACCATGCTTCTGTGTATCCCTGTGATACAGTGCAAGCACAAAGGAAAATCAGTTTCAGTTCACTGGTACATATCAATGGCCAGATCTCTATGCAGTAGAGGACTTCAGAGGTCCAAATTAATTAACCCGACCGCAAACCAACAATTATTTACCCGACCCGATGTAAAATTCTTGTTATTAGACCTGGATCCGACCCGGCCCGAGAAAACAGTGGCAGGCTTTTCCTTTCCCCAGCTTAGTATATGCACTGACTAGATACAGTATTAAAGCAATGGGTTTTTATCCAGTTAACCGGGAAATCTGGCTGAACTACAGACAGTGTTTATTCCTCGTAAATGCATGATTTTATTACAAACTTAACACAACAGCAAATGGAATTGCGATGTCAGATTTGCGCTTTGCAAAACAAGCTTGGTCCACAATAACAACAAATGATTCCCACACCGCATTCAAAATGGGTCAGGTTGTATTTATTTTTTTTTTGCATGGAAGCATTATGTTTACGAGACTTCAGCAGTGCAAATCCAGTTTGTGACGTAACCTTGCGTAACTTTATACTATAACTGAAGTCTGCGTCAAGCAATCCTTTATTAGCAAGCTTCTTTGACCAAATGGAACAAAAAAGAATACAGTTGAGGTGTTTAAAGACCGTTTCATTCGGTGTTTTTTTTTTTTGTTTTTTTTTAAACATTTCAGATTATTGCCATTTGCAATGAATACATAACAAAGCCCTTTTTTACACTGTCTTTTGTTGTCTTCGTCATTGGTCATTGGATAGCTGATTGCTTTGTCATAGATTGTTCCCCTTAGCAATAGGATGCAATTCATTATACACTAGCTTAAGTATCATCTATCATGAGTATAATAGTCGGGAAGCAAACAAAGTGTTCTCTTTGCTGAACTATTCTCAAAGACGGAGTTGACCACCAGACACAATGGCCCCGCCAGTTTTAACAGTTCGAAACTTGCTATCTCCGCCAGTTTTAACCCGACACTTATCCCAATGTTTTTTTTTTTTTCCGCCACAAAATCAAACACTTTTCTGAGGGTTTCTGATAGTCGGAATGGGTGTAATTAACATAAAAAGTGGCGGAAACACTGTTTTGTATTTAAATGGGAAATCTGCATGTAAATGACGCAAATGACAGGTTTCACGTCATCAGCAGTTCCGAAAATAGCAGATCCTGAGGAACAAGGCAATCCTTCAGCAAGAAGTGCCAAAGTGAGGCATCCTGTAATAAAAATAAACATTTATTCAAAGCCAAAAGAATGACTACAATGTGATCAAATGAATAAATGTAATTCCAAAACATTGTTTTTAATAATAATAATAATAATAATAATAATAATAATAATAATAATAATAATAATAATAATAATAAACAGTTTAAAATCTAGACACTTTAGCTATTTTACATGCATGCAATAACATCTTTTCAATCATTTCATTAAAATAAAAGTGAATCTGAGCATTTCCGATTGATGTGGAATTAATCACTTAAAATAATTCAAACTGGCTAGTAGGCCTGTTGTTTATGTTTTGGTAAACCTGCAATAATCTCACAAAAATAATTAAGTCAAAAATATCTGATGATGTGGGTAAAATATCAAATCAAGAGTTAAACGTACACTGTCGATGGTATTGTTTTTTCTCCAGTTAACAAGTTGATATTGACAATTTCACATAGGCTGTTTATCACAATTGACATGAATGCAATGGATGCTGACCCCTCTCCACCTTCCTGAAAGTGTAAGCTTACACATTTAACCTGTTTAGGACAATTTGAAACAAGTGGAACTCTTTTAGACGGAAAAGACTCATGATCCCTTTTGAGTTTTGCACGGGGGTATGCTAATTAGGTACCCACTTCATTTGCATAACGTTCCCTGAACTGTCAGAATTGAGGTTTCTGGCCATTTCTGATTTTGGGATGGATCACTAAACACAGTCGAAAAGCTACAATTCCGCCAAAAAAAGCCCTTTCTGACCGTCAAACACTTTGCTTTTCTGGGCCAATATGAACCAATAAATAAAAAAAAATTAACATTTAATACTTGTCACGACATACGTGCATCAACATATGAAATAAACAGAATAAGAGAGAAGCAATGGGCAACTGTATGTTGATAAACTATAATAATAAAAAGCCAAACTAAATTAATACAGCACCTTCGCATGTTAATAAATGCAGCAGCAGCTCTAGATTAAATCATGAGTATGGCCATAAAAGCACAAGAGATCTGCTGTCACGCTTTTCAGTTTTTGCTTGTACATTGCCCCAGTGGCTGAGAACCAGAGACCTCCTGGTTACAATCTTGTTTGACCACACAGCCTCCTATCAAGACATGCACACAATTATTTAACAGAATGGTGAAGCAGCTCACCAGAAAGGAAAACACCAGCAACTCCGCGACTTGTGTCCGATTTTTTCAAACTCTTGAGGAATTTACAGCTTTTTTATAGCAAGAGAAACAGCAGTGCGTTCGCCGTTTGTTTACATGCCATTCTGTACTGAGGAGGTGCACCCATGGAAATCAGAATATAAAACGAGGCAATGAAAAATGACGGTGGTTCTGGAAAGATTTAATAAACCAGTCACTTTGAAACCATTTGAATTTAAGTTTAAGGATGAGTTATCAGGTTACAAAACAGTACAGTTGTGAATGAATCTTTATCGATGCCAAAAAGGCGTTCTTTTAAGCGAAGTTCCTGTTCCTTTAGGCGAAGCATTTACAATGGGAAAAATCTGTTTCACCACAAAGGTGTTCTCTTAGCAGGTGTTTCTATACACAGAGATTACTTATCAAAAAAGTCACGTTTGTCCCAAAATATGTATTAAATTAGCTTTGCTGTATTATTGCTGCTGTCTACTGACAGCACTAGGCTTGAGCAAATTAATTGAGCAAGATTTGTTTTAAAGTACAAAAACATTTTGACTGGATCATTTTTATATCATTAACATAAAGTGCTGGTATTTTAGCTCCATTAGTAGACTATAAGGATCAGATTTGCTAAAAGCTACAGTTCTGTAGCAAAACATGTACATATCCTTCAGATGAGACGTGACTCTGCAGCAGCAGTTGCATAGACCAACCCTAGTATCTGTCTCTTTGGATAAAAGCATCTGCTAAATGTCTAATATAATAATAATAATAATAATAATAATAATAATAATAATAATAATAATAATAATAATAATATATAGAATGAAAAATGTTCAACAATTACCAGTAATACAGCCATAAAGGCGCACAACCTTCTTGGAAACCCAGTTTAAGAAAGCTGTATGATATGAGAAGTCATGCAAGGCCAGATGTAAACATTTAAATATACTCTCCTGCATTTTAATATTAATTAGGTTATTGCATTTGAAACGACAATTTCTCTGGCTAAAAAAAAAAAAAAAAAAAAAAAAGGTGAGACTTATTTTTCTTTTTCCACGGAAATTGCCCCACTGTTAATACCCAGTAATACACTCCCGAGAACAAAAACAAAACAAACAGAATTGCAGTTCTGATAATTGGTACGTTATAAAACAAATAGATCCAACTTACCGTCCACACATTTCACCATTTACTAGTGTTCAGTATAAAACAACCCCTGCTTATTCTTATTATGGTGAAAAGTTTGGTTTAGGTCCAGCTGATTCTGTAAGGTTATTAGACACCCTGCAATAATACAGATTTTGACATAGGGGTTTGGGCTTTTTTTTGAGGAATTGTTGATTACAATAAGAGTTTTGCTTCTGCATTTCACAAATGCTGTACTTATTTATAAGACATTACAACTAGTCAAAGGTTATTAGTCTCATGATCGTTATAAGTGTTAGATCTGAATTGCAGAAAATAACCGTGTAGCTCTCAATGAGCAGTACATTATTTATCCAGCTTAGGGAAGATGGGCCTTATACATATGTCAAGTTTTAAGCTTAGCATTCTCAGGGGAATTAACTCACCTTGCTATTGGCCAATCTCCCATATTTAAAGCCTCCTTTCTGCCTCACACATGTATTTTTCTATGTACTTTGTTTATAAAGTACTGATTTCCATTGACCCTTGGAGTCTGTTTAAGTGGAGTACGCCTGTATTATATATTATTTGGTCTCAGACTGTTCTCTTATGTTTCCATGCTGTAATCCCTTTATACAATCTCTTTGTTCTGTGTATCACTGGAACATTTTTAACAATAACACATATCGGGGTCTCTTTTAATGTCCTAAACATCGATAGACCTTTAACCCTGTATTAATCCCAGTGTTGTGTTTATTGACCACTGTATTGACACCAGTTAATACAATAAAGTACAGTGACATAGAATGTTTACTAGTTTAGGGCTATTCCTTGAAATTGAGTCTTATTCAACCTTGTTACTGTATGTTTTACATTTTACACTAATCCCAACATGATACACGATGCTTGTCAATACATGGTATTATGGTGAATCACACCAGAATTTTCCTTACAGGGGGCTCAGGTTAACCTGCCAAGTAGCAGAAGTCCAGTAAATATTAATGAACAAAACCAGAGTCTGGATGAGAGTGTGAGCATCAATCCCATTCTCTACTGAGATGCGCCGACTGTGATGCACTGCCAGTAGTGCTAATTCAGCCAGTCGGTTTTCCTCCATAGTTGAGCGTGTATAGCTCTTAATTCGCCAGAAAGTGCTGAAGGATCTCTCTGCCTTAGCAGTTGATACCGGCAGCGTAGCCACAATTCTCAGTAGCTGGGCGATATTCGGATAGATTGTGGCATTACAGTGCACCAGTGTTTCCATTGCATTCTGTGGCATTTCTTCTGCTGGTACATTTGCCCATTTGAAGTACCACCTGTCTGCTTCAGCAGCAACCATAGCGGACTGTGAGACATCTGACTGAGATACCTACAATGATATCAAATGATTGTCTCAGGAGAAGTGCAAAAGTTACTGCGCCTTAAAAACAAACCCATACAACAAATGTATATTACAGGAGCGCGAGTCCCAATCAGCACATGGCAAACAAGTTGGGATCCACTCATTCAAAAGCCAAAGATACAAAAAAAAAAATAATTTAAACTTTTAGACAACAAATGTTCAGATTTTAGAGCAAGAGCAGATGCACAATAAATGCAAACAGAACAAATTCCATTGTTACAAAGAGCAGGTCCATCTCAACTTGTTTATAAAATGACCATCACCATCTTTCACACTATAGTAAAATTAAATCATATTTCTGTTCCTAACTCCTGTGAATATATTCTTTAACAAAGCCCATTTGAAAATTAGTAACAACACTGTATGCAATACCTAATCTCTTACCTGAACTGGCTCCATTATTGATTCGTCAGGAGAATCAGCCAGGTGTTTAGGCAACAAGCACCAGTGCTTTCCATCTGTCTTGTGTAAATCCGCAAAATGGTTGGTCAATTCAGAGATCACAAAGTTGAGACATGGCACAAAGACTGATTGCCAAAATGTTCTGGCTCTTCTATTGGGTAGTTGCTGTAATGTTTTTGTATATCAGCTCTTCAAGTATGCTAACTGTTTTGGTAAAGGTGGATCTAAATACTCTTTCATGGTTATCTCATTTTTTACATGGAGAACTTCTATTAACTGATTAGCAGCAACAATGTCTAGGTTTGTTTTCTGTAGTATGCTGGGCAATGGCAGCATAACACTCAAAATGCTTTCTATGAATGTCATGGTGACAATAGATTGAATATTGCTCATGGCACAGAACAATGTTTGAGCTTTGAGTGCAGCTTCCCCATGTGGCATGCTTTTCATTTCCTCTAGGGCATCAGTAACAGCTGTCAATCGTTCCACAAATACAACCATAATGTCATTGTCCTCTACCCACCGGGTTTCGCACATGGGCTTGAGTCTTGAGTGGACAGCAGCACAATAGTGATGCAAGTAGCTGGAAGTGCTGCTGCACTACTGATTCCAAATTTAAGACATGATTGCAGCAGTGCATGTACATAGCTAATGGGTATTTCTCTTTGATTTTTGTTTGAACAACACAGAAAATGCGCTCATTGCACTGGCTCCATTATAACCTTGTGCCTGGAGATTTTCAAGTTTTTCAGCTGCTGAAGAATTACAGAAGCTAAGCCGGAGCTGGTTGTATCCTCCACGTGAATGTAGGTTAAAGAATCCTCAACTGGTTTTCTTGTGAACATAGTGTACAGAGATACGCAGCTGCTCCTTTTGGGATAAGTCTGTTGTTTCGTCAGTGAACACCAAAAGAACTCTGCTCTCAAAACATCTGCAGCAATTTGTTGTTGAATTTCATGGCCCATAGCTGCTATTATTTCATTTTGAATTTTCTAGCTCAGGCATGATGTATTTCCCGGAGTGGATTGAAAGTTTTGCTTGACTTTCTCCTCTCTGCTCCAGCTAAACGAAGACCCAATGCAGCTCAGAAGGTTCCTTTGTT
The DNA here is from genome assembly GCF_017654505.1 of Polyodon spathula. NCBI lineage: Eukaryota > Metazoa > Chordata > Actinopteri > Acipenseriformes > Polyodontidae > Polyodon > Polyodon spathula. The sequence continues at coordinate 91,429,495 of NC_054534.1, forward strand.
GACAGTTGAAATTATCCAAAATCTCCAGCCCCCTAAGCCCACCCCTTCATTGCACCCCTGTTATGAATTTAAATGGTCCAGCCATCTTAAAGCAGCAAGACTTTCATTTCACCAACAGTACATGGTTGCCACCCCAGTATTTGCTCCTTATACTTTGAATAACAGCCTCTTCCAGACATACACCTTTTTTCATTTCTTTTTTTATTCTTGTCACACCTGAATGCAGATATTTTTTCCAGTTTAAATCCCATAACACTTTACCTACTCTTTGTGTTCCTCTGACTACCCAGAGGAAACACACATTATAAAGCTCCACTCTGTGAAATGATTCTGTTTGTGCCTGTCGGCTTTAAACCTCATCCAGGCAGGTTGAGTACATTGGATTCACCAGCACATGTTTTTAGAGGTAGCGTTGTCAGATTTGTAGTTAAAAGTCAATTTCCAAGTTCTATATAAGTATCTGCTGTGGATATCCAGTTCAGAAAGTACACCTCTTTTTTTTTTTTGTTTAGAACTTTACAAAACTACTGATATTAAAATATTTATTGAAGCTGCTGCAGATGCTACATTATCTACCCTTCTATCTGTTTCCCATGATCAAACTGAGTCTCTGATAAGCCTCGAAATCAAATTATGTTCTATTTATCCTAAAAATAAATAAACATTTGCAGTACTTTAATGATCTGCCACAATGCATATTAATCTGACTGGGGAACACTATGTATTGCTCTCCTGCACATCCAAGCTATAAACATAAAATGCCAAGGCTGGAAGTAATTAACTTTGTAATTAACATACACACTCCTACAAAAACACCAAACAGTAATAAAGAATACCGATAATAATGAAAACCAAGTCAACCCAGGCTTTATGCTCAAAGAAGAACAGCGATTCATATGTTAATGACATTGGAACTGACCCTCATCAGAGCCAGGGGAGATGAGTAGTCCAGGTTCACATGAAAGGAAATGCACTTGACAATTTGCTTATAAAAATAAAGGAAAGCCAGTTGGAATGAAGTAACCACATTATCCAAATAATTTTGGTTCCTTTCAAAACATTGCTCCCATGTGTGCTAGGGCTAGCGTATTGAAATGGTCTTAAATAAAAGGAACTTGCCATACCTAAATGAAGCCCCAGGACAGCTCAGCTGGATTTGCTGTCTTGCATTAGATATGAGTGCATTGTTCATATTTGTTAACCAACTGCAATTAATTTATTTATTATTGATTTTGCTGCTTTTAAGTACAGTGTGTATTTCTGCACACTGCATGCTATGAGTAGATGGTCTTCATCATGTACATAGAATTTGAAGGTCTTTGGATATGCAAAAGGTACATTTGCATTTCTCCATTTACTCTACCAGTGTAAGTTTTTTAGATATTAAGAAACTTGCCGTTTTGACTGAGAAAGGGTAAATTATCAGTGAGAAACCTTCGGCCACACATTAACCCTTTTAACATATTTTTGTTGCATTATATACTTTGAAACAATATTCCAACACAAGTATCTCAACAATTTTACAATTTACTTTAAATTTAAACAAGACATTTGTTGTGGCTCTGCCTCTGATTTTGAATAATAATCATCCTCTGATCCTATGCAGTGCTGTCGGTTGTTATCATAGATATAGACTGCATGCTTAACTGGTGGCATGCATAAAAATGCTTTATACTACTGCATAAAACACTGGCATCTGCACTGCCTTCAATAGTAACCATCTCTAGGGCTACTAATTGCTCCATTCTTGGGAACACCAAATTCTGTTTTACAAAAATGGCCAATTCCGTTTGTTGCCAAGTTTCATCAACGTATTAATAATTAAATATGGCATTTGAACATAAATATAATGTTGGTAGTTAAAATAAGTACATTTAATAAATATTACCACACTTTTTTTTTTTTTTTTTTTTTTTTTTCCAATCAGACTCGTGTTGCTGTAATAGTAAGTAAAGCACCTGAAGACACTTCAAACCTGTCATAATGTTTATAAATATCACTTGGCTCATTGCTGGCATTAAAAAAAAAAAAAAAAAAAAAAAAAAAAAAAAAAGGGAAACCTAAGAATTATATTAAACAGTTCAGAAAACCACATTTCCAGCACAATTGTGAGAATCATATTTACAGTCTTCCACTAACATAGTAGTTCAGTCTACAAATAAAGGTATTTTAAAAAGACATGTTTAGCTTATTGCTGGCATTTACAATAACAATAAAAAATATAAAAGTTTAGCAACAGTCCAGCAATGTCATGTGAGAGTAATCCTATGTACAGTCCAGCAATGTCATGTGAGAGTAATCCTATGTACAGTCCAGCAATGTCATGTGAGAGTAATCCTATGTACAGTCCAGCTATGTCATGTGAGAGTAATCCTATGTACAGTACTCCACAAATTAAGTTCAGTGTTTTACTAGCATTATAATAACCAAGATAAAATATTTAACAGTGATAAAGGCATGTTGACTGACTGGTTGCTCTAAAACACGTTCACTGCTATGTATTACCCAATTGTAATTTAAATAGCGCTCCTTTTCATGTAAACGCATAATCCTCTCAATTGTTTCTTTCCTAATTATGTAGTGTTATTTGCAAGATTTAAAGAGGCGTGTCTCCTGACAGAATGTCTTTATGAAACCAACGGTGTGTAGTGTAGTGACTGCATCCTTTACACAGTAAAGTGATCAATTTCCTTTAAGGATTGTACAGCTAGAAAATAGTTTTAAGCTCATTTCTTCGTCGTCAGAAAATATAATTTAATTTTTAAAAAATGCTAATTATAGCTTCATTAAATGCAGGTAGCGTTGAAAGAAATAAACTAAACAATAATGAAATACGCAATTAATTTAGCTTGCTTACTTCGGGAAAGCTCCGCCTTGAGCGCAGTACCTTAGGTCTTAGTTTTTCAGCATAGAAGAATGCAGTGCTTTGCCATTGTTGCCATCACTGGCTTCTTCTACTGTAGCATTATGAAACCAGTCTATTTGACAGCTGTCTAACACAGTACACCTGCAGGTTCATTTGAAACAGACAAAGTTTAAAGAGAATGTGACAGGATAGCTTCGTGGTGACGTCAGACCCGGAAGAGAATAGATACACAGATAGTACTGGGGTATGAAAAGCGCTGGGGCGCATTTTAATTATTAAAAAAACAAAGGGTTTTAACAAAACAAAACACAAAATAAACAGCACGATGGCCAAAACAAATAGACAAACAAAACAGACACGAAACAAAACAAAACAAGTATCATGCTGGTGTATAATCAGCACATGTAGCAATTTTTATATTTAAGCTTTTTGTTTCTCTTTCACTCATGTCTCGTTCCGCCTCTGAACACACCCGCCTTGATCAGCCAAAGCTGCAGGTTTTTATATTGATGCGGCTGTCCTCAAACTGACAATCAATTAGCCAGTGTGAAGACAGCCACATTCTGTACCAGTACTTTCTAGCAGGGAAGGTTTTTAACTCCTTCCCTGCCAAACAAAACATCAACAATAACTACATAATACGTTTTGAATAATAACACAAATGCAAAATAATACAAATACACACAGGGGCGGGGTGCACCATGTAACAGAGAGAACATGCTGTTAAATCCCAGCCACAACATAACTGCAGCAGAATTATTGTATTTTAGTTACCATGTCTTCAGCATCCACAGTATAATGTGACACACAAGCTGCAGTTGATTTTTCCATCACTACAAAATGTGTTGCCACAGCGGTTTCCACCATGTTTTCACCAAGTCTCAAGGAATGTAAGTAAATATCAAAGTACCTACACCAGTTTACTACATCTACCAGCCTTTAGCTGTACATACAAGTAAAATACATTGATCTGCGCAGCATGCATAGGACTTCTAGCATAGCATTCTGTACTTGCATATAATTTAATGACATTGGTCTGTAAAATACAATGATCAAACACCTTGAAAAGTTTGAAGCATTTTACTGTGCTTCATACATTTACAATGTATGACCAAGAATAATTGTATTGCTTGGGTGAATAAAAAAAGGTTATACTTTACCTTATCGTTCACTACACTTTTACCATCCCAGGCCCATCCACGCTTTGTAAAGTAATTCACTGTGGCAAATTCTATCAACGCAGAGAAGACAAAGGCATAACACACAGCTATGAACCAGTCCATGGCTGTTGCGTAAGCCACTTTAGGCAGGGAATTGCGAGCGCTGATACTCAGAGTTGTCATCGTCAGCACAGTTGTTACTCCTGAGGAAGGTAAACAGATGAAGGAACATAAAATATTTAATATAAAATACTTCTATTTTCTTTTCATTCTTGTTTTCTAAGCTATAAAATATATTTATTTTGGTAAAATAGTTCAAGCCAAAGGCATTGGGACCAGTTATATTTGATGCATTTATATTTCAGCCTTCAGTATTTTATAAACAACCAAACAATGACATGTCCTCAGATCTCTTTTAAAGGTCATTCATTTGCTTGTCATCTGTTCCTTACAGTACACGTGTAAAACACAACACAGTATATACTGAACATCCAAACTGGTGAACTCATTATAAAACAACACTGAAGCACATATGCTGTTGCTTTACAAAATGCATATTTTTAGCTTCAAACTCAAGCTCTTCAAAGGCTTACCATTATGTAGTCATTTGTCCCAGTTTACATACTTTCCACATTCAACTCCTTTTAATTGACTTTGACTAGTTAGTAGAAAAAATGTAAACAGTACATATAACTGAAAAAGTATACACAAGTGGTAGCATGGATTAGAAAAAAAAAGATGAGATATGAGAGAAAATTATTATGTGCACATGTAGTTTTTTTTTAGCTACAGTTTATCACCATTCACATATGAATAAAATGACTACTTTAGTAGTAAACCTACAGTATATTACTAGTATTGTTTTGTCAAGTGTAGGAATACATCAACCAGCCTGTTAGGGAGGGTTCCCCTGCCATGTTGTTCACTGCATTAAAGAAATACAGAGGTAGGCACAAAGGAAAAGCTTTTGTGTGGATTAATCAAATACAGTGCTCCCTCATTATAAGGTGGCTATAAGCGTATTATAAGGCAGTATGGTCATGACTCCCATTTGCCCCATAATTCCATTAAACTAACTCTTAATATAGGAAGAAACATACATTGCAAGACCTTCTACCTATATATCCCTACATAGTGCACTGTATGTGCAGAAGGAGAAAACAGCAGGGTGGGCTGCTAGCCTGTATAATACTAGACCTAGTTCATGGTTTAAAACAACATCGCTGGTGCTCCAGAGAACACATTGGTCCAGAATTTGAACACCCTCGAACAAGCCCTTTAGGAGCTCGTACAAAGTTCCTTTTCAACTACAAAATGTTATCCGTTACCGAATCGGTATTTGGCTCCTGCAGCCGCGCCCCCGCACCCTAGGGCATATAGGGGCTGTGCGCACTGATATCTGCACCATTTTACAATCCTGAAGAAGGAGTCAGATAAGTACTTGGTTACTTTTATATCTGTTTTATCACATTATATGTTAATTTTTGCTTCTAGCATTATACAAGCGTGTGATAATATTAGTTTTTGTTTTGTATTACTGGTTTGGTTGAGAAACTTTGTTTCATTTCTCCCTGTATTTCCTTCTGTCATTTTTCATCCATTATCTGTTATGCGGTGTGTCCAGTTTGAATAATATTCTCCATTGTTACTCCTTACCAGAAGAAAAAGGACTTGTATTGGCAAGCTGAAGTGAATAAACAAAAGTATATGAAATGTTTAGTCCTTGTCTGATTTAGAATAATTGTTTACGCTTGGCTACAGCTATTGTATGACGGTTAGGTGTCTCCTACAGTGAATACCATTGATCACTGTCATTTGTAGTGCACGTAAAATTGGATTGTCACTGAATGACTTCAATTCCAAATCCAACACATCACTCTCATTCAGGAATGACAGACTTGGCATGCAAGACACAATAGGAAATGTACATGATTACTTTCCAAAAAGCAAACTCTGTGCAAAGTCTAGTGCTGCCTTTTAACTGTGTATTTACTCAGAATCTTTTCATGATGTAAACATAGTGTAAATAAAATGCACATAGCAAGTCATTTATGATTATGTCATGTCATATTCTTTTGGATCTGCTGAATGGTCTTCTGTGTTGTAAATTTCACTTTAGGTGACTCATGATCTGCAATTGCTTTAACAAATTCACACTCTGATTATCTGCATGACAATTTATCTAGTCTTGGCTATTAATTGAATCTATAAACAAGAAAAGTTGCAGAAGGAGAAATGACACACACATTTTTTTTTTTTTTATTCTGACTTTAATGAGGCTGGGACAAAGTGCTGAATTTTAATTCATACACTGACAACTAACAGGGACAATCCATACATTAGCCACAGGGCATACACGATTATGTTTTAAAAAAAATAAAAGAGGCTTCTTTTTAGATACTGTATCGTGTTTAATATCTATATCTATATTATATAGATAATATATATATATAAGAGTGCATATATATATATATTCAAACTTATATTCTATATTATATATAATATGTATGTTTTATCCTCTACTTGGAACAAAACCTTTAAAATGTCAACTAAATGTACCATTTTAACTCCAGTAATGGAGGAGAAGGAGGTATTTTTTGCTTGGAGTTCAGTGGAGTTGATCATAAACAAGATTTACACTTGGGGCAATGTCAGCTAAGTAACATCAGGCTCAGATGCTGTTCCACAAATTAAGGAGATGAAGGGGTTGATTTGGTGTATTTTTGCCTTGTTACACGTCCCTGGTTTCAACCTAGAACAGTGCATTCCCCTGACAGAACAGCTTTATTAATCACATCTCAGGGGGTCTTGTGAGGCAAACACAGGTAAACACATCTCTAATCTCTCTAGAGGCAACTTTCTCTCAACCATGGCTTTTGAAGTAATGCAAATAATAAATGTTTATAAACTTGCAACTTATTTATGTAAAATGTACATTTTATTTTTAAATGACTATTCCTGAACTCCTGAAAGGAGCAAGTTTCAGCACTAAAGACTTGAGACCTGTTTATCCCTGTCGATGGTACATTACAGCATGGCCAGCAGCAATGAGGTTTGTTGCACTGCTTCATCAATTTGCTTCAACCCTTCCCTGGAGGGACCAACCATGTAGGAAGTGAGAGTCGTTCAGACTCCATATCCAGCCAATCTTTGCTCTCTCTGGGAGACTGCCAGCATGCCAGCAAGATGCCACTTGACCCCTGTTGGTTTTATGTGATGTGAAAATACTGAGATCATAGAACTTATTTCATAAAGGCCCCTCATCAGCCACCAGATCAACATGACTTTCAATCTCTACTGACTTTCTCAAGACTTCAACCAATAACCTAGTGGTCAAAGGCTTCGTACCTTTCACAATGATTACCCTTAACAATGATGATCAGAAAACAAATAGTAGTATGCAGAACACAGACAAACACCCGCTAAACGGACATTGTCTTAATTAGATACAATATGTTCACTTGAAATAAAGAACATATATTAGGATCACGGTGAGAGTAGTGCCTATGGCACTGAAGCTTGTTGCTCTAATGGAATCACTGATATCATAGGAACTCCAGTTCAGTGATGAAACCAAATTACTTTTTATACCAAAACACAATCCTCTGCCAACTGAAGGGGTACTGACATCCTTAAGATGGAAGGTTTGGCTTATACAGAGAGGCATCATTCGTATTTGCACTAAGGAAACACATAAGTTCAACTGCTCAATAAATTACTCTGAATCAGTATCTTTAGAATAAATAGAATAAATAAAATAGAATAAATAATTCATAAATCCTGTTAACATCATTTATTGAATCTAAGTGTATTTATTGTCATCTCATTGAAGAGCTCCCACTAGTTTGTGTGGGTGTGATTGAAATGTTCTGATTCCTTGTTTATTTTATATTTTTTTTTATTTTTGTTTCTGAATAAAAAGCATCTTATAAAACTAAAGGAGTAGCGACTAACCCAGTGGTCCTCAAAGTGGTGCCCGCAGGCAAATTCGTGCCCGCGGCAGCTGTGCTTAAATTATGGGTCGGGAACACATTTCTGGCGGATCGTAGCGTGGGGAAAATAAAGCTTTAAAATGTTTTCCAGCAAAAGCTTCACAGCAGTCTGTTGATAGTGCTGCTCGCTTATGCCGTGCTTATATGTACTCTGCAATACGATCAACCAACTGAATATCTGCATTGTCTCTGCGGTAGCCCAATCATAAGTTATCTGGGTGGGACATAAACTGTGTCTGTTTCAGTGGCAGGTACTGACAGTGAGTTTAACCAATAAGACAGTCATATATTTGCCAAGTTTTACGCACCTGTCCAATCATAAGAAAAAAGAGGCCGTTCACAGTATTCTGCATGAAAATTGAAGGCGAGTGAGTACCCAATGGAAAAGTGAAAGATCTGACAGCTGTCCAATCATTTGTGAGGTGGATGTTAAAATGCAGAGTAAGCACTGAATTCCGCCGACTTATTGAGAAAAATAATATATTTCAGTATATAGAATTTAATTTTCTCTCTATATATTTTTTTAATTTCACCAGACAAAGGAAACACCGTACTTGATTTAGTTACGAATCGACTTTCTCTGAATAATAGTACTGGAGACGAGCGATCTTTAAAACAGAGTAGTGTTGACAAATTTTCCAAATTGAAACAAAGCGAGACGCTATCTATCCTCTTATTTTAGTTTATTCATGGTTATCTGTGTAAACACCCTATTTAAAAATATATGCATTGCATATTTAATATAAATTATTTAAAAAATGAGCGCACCATGCAAGACTTGGCCTTATCAGAGTGAGCTAAGAATAACTCTCACTAAAACTCATATATTATATGTTGTGGGAAGGCAGTGTTTAAGTCAGTGTGCCCGCAAACCGCCAAGTAAGATCAATTTATGCCTGTGCCGAAATTACTTTGAGGACCACTGGGCTAACCTGTGTATCGCAGGTTATGGAGTTTAGGTTATGGTTATCAATAGTTAGATCATAACAGAAAAAAATTAAGTGGTGCATAGAACTTCTTTCAGTCAACAATACCACTGGAGAGTATATAAAATAGACATTCACTACATACTGCCTGCTCATGTACATAGTGATTAATATCCATCTGTGACGGAAAGATGAGTTCTGGTGATGAATCTTCCTCCCGACCTGTGAGGGCGCTAAAGAACAGGAGGAGAAGTATCTGGAAGGGCTGGCCTGACAGTTTGTTTCCGGGTCAGGGAAGGGGGTCAGCCTGGAGAGAAGCGCAACTCTGTTGTAAGACCGTATTGATTTGAAAGGTAAATGAGAGGCAGCTGCAAGTAATAAGGCAGCTGCAACCGTTTATCTCGATATCATGCGGGATTACATATAGGGGCCAAGGTAACGCTGATCTCCTCCTTCGTTTGGGTTAACGTTAGGAGAGAAAGACGGAGAGAGGAGCTCTCAGAGAGTATTTGTGAAGAGTGTTGTATGTGCTGTGTGTTATTTTCTGTCTGTCTGTAATTGTCTGTCTTTGTCGCGCTAATAGACAGTTAACGCACATCTCCGGAGCTGTCGAAAGGAGAGCTATCCGGAGCACCACTGCACTGAGCACCTGCACGTTTTCGATCACCCAGGACTGGTGACCGTACCGTTGTTTTTGTTCGGGACTGTGCCCTTGTTTTCATTATCCCCGTGCTTTACACATTGTTGTGTATTGCCGGGGATTTATTATTTTTGACGGTCGCCAGACCTGGAAAAGAGCAATAAAGCACTTATTCACTGAATCACTGTTGTCTGTTCATCACTCCTGCACTGCATCACCGCGACATCTGTTCCCCTTACCAACCACTTTGCCACACCATCTTAAGTGGGTTTTTTCAAAAAACATGTCAAACGCATCCATGTCAAATCCAATTTTGCCTTATAATAATTTTTAGAAGGGAAAACAAAATCATCAGTAAACTGAGAGCAATTAAATTAAACCTGTGCAAAGTGAAATCCCATGTGTGATCACCTGACAATTGGTCTTTTATAAAATATATCGTAACAATCCCTTGCGAAAAGACCTCTGACTTCCAGGTCAATAGCCACACAACTCATGCATATTCTTTATTATTATTATTATTATTATTATTATAATAATATAATAATAATTAATAATAATTAATAATATTATTAATAATAATAAATATATATAATATTATAATAATATATATAATAATATGTCCAATACCAATAAAGTGTTTTATATCTACTGTTCTTAGTTTGTTTAAGCAGTTGAGCTATGGTGAACAGAAACAGTTCTAAAGTACAGTGCCGTGAAAAAGTATTTGCCACTTTCTGATTTTCTGCATTTTTGCACATTTTTCACATTGAATTTGGTCAGATCTTTTTATGGGTTGTAGTAGTATACAGAGGGAGTCTGAGAGACAAAATGACACCAAAGTTTGGTGCTTCTTTCATTTGTTTGGTGTGCAAGGTAACCAAACCTGCAATCTTTATGTGTGAAAAAGTTATTGCCCCCCTAGTTAACTCAACCCAATTAAAGGGGTAGTTAGGGTCAGCTGTTTGAATACTTTGGTTAACAATCAGCCCTGATTTGGGCCAGCCCTGCCCAATATAAATCTGACTAACTTTGGCCCTTACCATCAGAGTGAAGTTGTCAGCACACAGGTTCTAGAGGCACATCATGCCGATCAAAAGAAATTCCTGAAGACCTCTGGAAAAAAGGTTTTTGATGCCTATCAGTCTGGAAAGGGATACAAAGTCATTTCTAAGGCTCTGGGGCTCCACTAAACCACAGTCAGAGCCACACTGTCCAAATGGAGAAAGTTTGGGACATTAGTGAATCTTCCCAGGAGTGGCCGTCCTGCCAAAATCTCTCCAACAGCAAGGCGTAAAATCATCCAGGAAGTCACAAAGAACCCTAGAACAACATCCAGGGATCTGCAGACCTCTCTCGCCTCGGCTAAGGTCAGTGTTCATGACTCCACCATCAGAAAGACACTGAGCAAAAATGGGATTCATGGCAGAGTAGCAAGGCGGAAATCACTGCTCACTAAGAAGAACATGAATGCTCGTCTCAAGTTTGCTAAAAAGCACCTGGATGATCCTCAAAAGTTCTCGAACAATGTTCTTTGGACAGATGAGTCAAAAGTGGAACTTTTTGGCCAACGTGGGCCCCGTTATGTCTGTTGAAAACTAAACACTGTATTCCACAGTAAGAACTTCATACCAACAGTCAAGCGTGGTGGTGGTAGTGTCATGATTTGGGGATGCTTTTCTGCATCAGTACGTGGATGACTTGCCATCATTGAAGGAACCATTAATTCTTCTGTAACAGAAAATGGATCTACAGAGAATGAATCTACAGGAGAATGTAAGGCCAAGCAGAAGCTTAAGCACAGCTGGGTCATGCAGCAAGACAACGATCCGAAACACACAAGCAAGTCTACATCATAATGGCTGAAGAACAAGAAATTTAAAGTTTTGGAATGGCCTAGTCAAAGTCCAGACCTAAACCCCATTGAGATGTTCTGCCAGGACCTGAAATGAACAGTTTATGCAAGAAAACGCACAAAAGTCACCTAGTTGAAGCAGTTCTGCATGAAGGAGTGGGCCAAAATTCCTCCAGGGCGCTGTGAGACTGATCAATAACTACAAAGCGTTTGGTTGCAGATATTGCTGCTAAAGGTGGCGTAACCAGTTATTAAGGGGGCAATTACTTTTTCACACAGGGGGATTGGGTGTTGCATAACTTTAATAAATAAATGAAATAAGTATCAAAATTTTGTGTTATTTGTTCACTCAGGGTCCCTTTTATGTAATATTAGATTTTGGTTGAAGATGTGTCAAAAAAATATGCAAAAAAGCATAAAATCAGACAGGGGCAAATACTTTTTCACGGCACTGTAAATGCTAGTGTAAAGGTTACGTCATCGGCAACAGAGAGTTCTAGTAACGTGATTTCATCCCAAGTTCCAAAGCCTGCCCAGCCATCTGCCAGTGGAATCTTTTCTAAGAAAACAAAGTTGTGAATGAGTCAGCACAGTGATTCTTTTTTTAAATATGGTTTCATAAATTGTGCTAAAGCAAATCAAGATCCAAAGCCCCCATGTGTTATTTGCTGCGAGGTGCTTGTAAACGAGAGTTTAAAGACATCAAAGTTAAAAAGACATTCAGAAAAGAAGCACAGGGAACTAGCAAATAAACCTCTTAAATATCTCCAAAGGAAGCAACAGGAATTAAAATTATCAGCACGTGTTCTCAGCCGGACAACTACTTTGAATGATAAGGCGCTACTAGCATCATATTTGGACATTAAAAGTCATATTTCCCAGAATCCTTCATATGGACCATTCTTCTTTACCTGAACTAATGAGACCTGATAGAATTACAATGGAGGGTTTTTCTGAGATTACTTTAGAAGACCTGCCAGCATTAGTTACGCGTATGAGACCTACTATGTGTTCCCAATTCCTACCAAATTATTAAAAGAGGTATTTTGTGCCATTAATACACACATCCTATTAATTATAAATGAATCACTTTTCTCTGATGTAGTTCCCTTAAGGTTGCGGTGGTAAAGCCTTTGCTAAAAAAAAAACAAAAAAAAACAAAACAACCTTGATCCTAAAGCATTTAGTAACTATAAGCCAATATCCAATCTCCCATTTCTAGTCAAGGTTTTAGAGAGAGCTGTTGCTGACCAATTACATACATCTGCAGCTTGTAATACTGCATTTGAGACAGCCCTTGTTAGGGCAGTAAATGATCTCGGTTTCCCTTCAATTTTAATTCTCCTAGATCTTGCTGCTTGAAGGTTTAGTGGGGTTGTCTGGAGGTGTTCTATCCTGGTTTAGGTCTTATCTTTCCAATAGGTTCCAGTATGTCAGAAGTTACCTGCGGTGCGGGGTCATCATGCTTGTGGGCTCACAGCATCAACACAAAAATGACGAATTATGAAAGTTATACCTTAGCAGTCTCTCTTTGGAATTAAAATTAGAAATTAGAAATTTGGACGTCATCTTTCATCCCGATCTGTCTTTTGAGAATCATATTAAGAAAATAGCTCAGATATCATTCTATCATTTGAGAAATAGAGCTAAGCTTAGGCCAAGTATTGCTGCATCTAGTGTTGAGAAGCTGATGCATGCTTTTGTTTCATTAAGGATTAACTACTGCAATGCACTTTTCTCTGGTATATCAAAACGTTTGGTATCCCGTTTACAGCTACTTCAGAACACTGCTGCAAAAATTCCAAAACCAAGAAAAGTGACTATATTACCTCCGTCTTAACATTTTTACATTGGCTCCCGATGATATATAGAATTGATTTTAAGACTTTGCTGCTAACATATAAGGCATTTAATGGTCTAGTACCTGTTTATCTGCAGGAATTGCTGATCCCATACCATCTTAGCCTGTCTCTGAGATCACAGGATGCAGGGCTGTTTGTTGTTCCTAGGGTCAACAAAATTAATATGGGAGGTAGGGCTTTTCTCTGTAGAGCACCAAAATTATGGAATGCTCTGTCTGTATTTGTCAGGGAAGCAGATACCGTTACAGTTTTTAAATCAAGACTAAAAACATATTATTATAAATAGGTATTTTTATCTTAATGAGCTTGAATGTTTTAATTGCCACTTATATTGTGCTGAAATTGCATCATTGCATTTTATCTCACTATTTTTTTATTTTATTTTTATTATTAGTACTATTGTCTAAAAGTGTATATATGTATGCCTATATTGGCACCTATATTTATATGTATTTATTTATTCTACACTTATTAATCTGTTTTATGATCTGACAGTGGTAGATATACTGTATATGTATTATGTTATACTAATGTATCATTTTATCTTAATGTATCATTCTCTTTGCTATGTTTTGTACAGTGCTTTGAGATAACCCTGTATATAAGCGCTATAGAAAAGTGAATAAATAAATAAATAAAATACATATTTGGCTGCACACCGCGTTGCAAAAATAGAAATGGCCCATACAGTTGCCAAAAAAATAATTCTTCCAGCAGCTTTGTATATGGTTTCAGCAGAAGACTGCTGAAAAATTGAAAAGTATTCCTCTCAGTGATAACACAATTTCTCAAAGAATATGTGACAATGTGAAACATTTGGAAGCCCAGCTTATTACTTAGTCACAGTCAACTTTGCTGTCCAGCTTGATGAGTCTCCGATATTTCAAATTGTGCAACAGTGTTAGTTTAGTTGGTTATTAAAGCTGTCATATCTAGCCGACACGTTCTCAATTTTAAACTAACTGAATCTAAAGTTGCAAGGAAGAGGCAATGATTTGTTTCAACACTGTCAACAGATAAAGACATTCCAAAAGTCGTTATCATTGTGGCAAGCACGACTGAAAAGTAATCGCCAGAGCTACTGTATGTTCCCAACATTGTTACAACACACTGAGAACAGCACCAGTGAAGAAAATATGAGCTATGTCAGACAATTTTAGTTGCTACTTCCCTGCACAAGGTTTTGAACATTTGAAGGAAAAGTGCTGAGTGAAAGATCCTGACTCGATAATGGAGCTAAACTTAATGCCTGAACAAAAAAGTGAGTTACTACAATTTACCTGTGATAACACACTGAAAACACGGCACAAGTCTTAAAGTTTGGTATCATTTTGGATTAGTATTTCAAAAGAACACTTTGTTACGTAGGATGAGCATTCTGCTATTGCTACCATTCACAACAACATGCATGTGTGAATTGGGATTTTCCACCTTGACAAGATTAATAACAAAACAAAGAATCCGACTCAACAGCCCCCCTGATATGCGGGTGGCACTTCTGTCTTCTCATCCAGATTGGAATGAGATAATCAAGAACAGGCAAGCCTACCCGTCAAACAAGTTTGAAAAACACTGTTCTAGAGGTCTCTGTCACATGTGCTGACATGTTCTAAGGATTAAATAATGTAACCTTCTAATACTGTTAACCAAGGGTTAATTTGTGCCAGATCGCACACTGCATTCTAGATCTGGTACCTTGTTGTCTGACAGGCGAGAATTATAAGTGTAAATGTATGAAAAAAAAAGAAAAATTAAAAAGAATTGTAAAAAGAACTATGTACATAGGTAACATGTACAAAATAAAGTATGTTCCATGAATTCAATAACAAAAGTGTTCTGGAACAATATGTTTTAGGACGTGACGTCTATGAGTAAGACAATTACTAAGTTTTTTCACAAACCCAAATGCCAAAAAACTAGCGCCTGTCGCTCCAGTTCACCAGATGAGTTGGTCCCCCACTGTTATTGCTCAAACCTGACGATTATGTTAAAACGTGGCTTGGTAAATGTCGGCATGCAGCAACCAACACCAACAATAAGGCAAGAAACCAACAAGCAGATAAATGAGAAGCAGAAGCATCTATGGAAGCTGTTTAAATCAAAGTCAGTACATTAGGTGTATATATAAACAAAATGCTACAGTATCCCTTAATTAAAAGATCAGGTACCTTTTGTTTACAAATTAACTAGGTCAATAATAACAAAAAGTGTGATAAATCATATTATTTCCATAATGTTCCAACACTGATAAATTCAAATAAGCCACTACTATTCTTAAGCCACTACATTACACAGATGAGTGTACTTTTGAAACCTATGGCTCACAGCAGAGTACCCATCCTCCAGCAAAAAAAAGTCCTGATGAGAGAGCTAGCATCATGTGATGGTGATCTTTTGGTGGCAATGGACATGATGAATACACAATATGTTATTGTGCACAAACAGGAGTATCAGCTGGAATCTAATGCAGGGGCATTCTCTTTCACTTGGGCTGTGTGTGGTTGTTTTTCAAGTAGCACAGCAGGATAATGCATCAAAACACTCATTCCACTGCATTGGGCTAATTGGAGTGGAAATGAGTACTGTGGTGTGTTGAAATGTATAATCTGCTTTCCCAAAGATGAACTATATAGGCGGCCTCACAGGCAGCTTGGCAAGTAGACTATATTGGAAAACTGATCACTTGAATGCTTTGTATGTATGTACCATTGTCATTCAAGGTAAGGTGACATTTTAAGAAAGCAATACCGTATAGAAGCATTGTATAGCTTTTTCTTTGCTTGCAGTATTATTTTTTTTTGTTTTGTCTTGCGTATAGTGCCTTAAATAATATGTGTTTCTTGCTTTCCTGTGATATTTGTGAGGAGATTATGAGTGGTCGCTCTCCATGTAATAGTTGGCTGATGTTTAATATACATGTTCATGACAGCTGTAAAAAGACCACCATGCTTGGTGGGCCAAAATCACTGCTATGAATCCCCTTAATGACGTTCTTACTGTCATTTGGTACATCCTTGACAACACTAACCAACAATCGAAAGAGCACATAATATCACATCATATCCCTAAGATTTTATTCAGACAGTATTGTAATGAAATCTAAATTATGCTGGTACTGGACACTGCATGCAGACGTCTTATGTGCTTTGCATGTAAAATCATCTTGAGTACCATTATCATGTATAATAATAAAATAAATATGCTGAGCTCAAACAGAAAAGGTGTAAGAATAATGTATAATGGAGAACTAAAAATATGTATTTTACCTTTTTGTATGTTATTTGAACAATGTGTCAACCAAAGTAAAAGCAGAAAAACTAATTTTCTGGAGAAGAATAACCCCTGCAGTAAAAGCCAATGAAAATACAGTATTTCCCATGATGATTGTGATGAATTAGTCATCAGTTAAATAAATATCAAGAAGAGATATCGCCTCAGATTTAAAATGACAAGTCATCCAGTTTCTATGGTATACAGTACACTGTAGAAAAGCCAGTGAAAATATTTTTTTTTCTGTATGAAGACAACACAACTCAGTTCACAGGAATTTATACTCCATGGAAATGGCATGGAGAGGTACAATATATACTGCACTGTGGTTGTGTATAAAGGACCTCTATCATCTGCCGTATGCAAAGAACTAAATCATTTCACAAGAATACTGAAAAATCCTAGTCTTTTTGTATACCATTGTGTGACAGAGACAGAATGATTCTTGGTGATAAATCTCTCTTCTGACCTGTGAGGGTGCTGTGTAAAGGGAACAGAGCGCCCTGGACTGGATGGCCAGACAATTCATTCCCAGGCTTTGACGGAAGTCGTTCATCTAGAAAGAGGGCTGAGCTACGATACACTAAATCATCAACCCGAAATGGAAATGACGTGGCAGCCGCAGATTGGAGGAGCGATTGCACTAGTTAACCAAGGGATCGTGATTGACGGTACAAAAGGGGGCATAGCGAAATGATCTGTTCCTTGTTATGGTTAAAAGCTGAACTGGAAGGAGAACCTGTATTGTAATCGTGAGTGTTTTGTTTGGTTTTTTTCTCGTGTTTAACGAATACTTGTGAGTTAGTATTAGATGGCTAACACGATCCGGAGCTGTCGCTACAGGCCAGCACTAAACCCAGACAACACTGCAGTTTGTTTCATGATAAATTGTATTAGTACTACGAGCACTAGAGCACGTACTGTGGACTGGGGATTGTGTTTATGTTTCATGTGGGTATAAAAAATTTTTTGGGACCAACCCGTGAATTACAATGAAGCAATACACGCCACTGTATTGCTTGTTATCATTATTAACTGTGTTTTGTGTTATCAGACCATTGGATTTACAAATAAAATATCATTGCACCTGGATTTTCGCTGTCTGTTCATTGATCACTGCTGCATTCCTGCACCTGCACACTTTTAACCACTTTGCCACATATTATCACTACAAATTTCTCCACCCTTGCCCCTCACTGGTGGAATGACCTACCCATGGATATCAGAACTGCTCAGTCCCTGACCACCTTCCGGCGCTTCCTGAAGATAAACCTGTTCAGACAGCATCTGTAAACCTCACAACTCTCAACTATACTGGACCATATGGCACCCAATTGTACCAGTACTTGCACCAGCTTGCACTTGCTCTGAACTGCTCTAGTTCAGACTGCTGTAGTACTTGCTGTAGTCTAATACTGTGCTTAATTATAACTACTTGCTGTATCTTGTATTTGACTTTACTCTTACACGTTTTTTGTAATTTCTCTTATTGAATTCATTCTCATTCATGCATCATACTTACTATGTGCTCATGTTTTTTTCTCGTATAATACTTTTAATGTAAGCTAACTGCTTAGTCGAACCCGCTCTTACATGTAATTATTTACTGTATTCTCTGTATTTTTTTGCTATTATTTGAATTTGATCTTTTACTAGTGATTTTATTGCACTTTACAACTGCTCTACCTGTAACATGATATTCTGAAATGTGATACTTTACCATGCAATAGTTTGTGATACTTTGTGCTATGATATTTTTTAACAATTGTAAATTGCCCTGGATAAGGGCGTTAGCTAAAAATAAATGAATAAATTATTATTATTATTATTATTATTATTATTATTATTATTATTATTATTATTATTATTATTATTAATAATAATAATAGGCAACCAACTCAATTGAATAGAATCTAGTATGAAACCATATCTGAGCAGTACACAAACCCTTCTTCTGTTGAGCTGGTGAACATCTAACAGTTGCTAATTTGAACAAATATTCATTGCATTTACTTGGCACCCAGCATGTACATCAAATGCCACACAAACCTTACTGCAAATAGATTAATTCAGTCAACAGTAAAGGGATTTTAAATATCCTGGACCAACTTAACCAACTCCTCGACCAGCACCAAGTCTCCTGAAACCAGTCAGCCAACCATCATGACCAGCATACACCACTGTCTTAAATAATCTAAAAACTTACATTTCTTCATCAATAAAATATGTTCAATAATAAACAGAACTTTGGTATAGAATATGCACAGCAGAGTTCTGATTATAATAAATTACAGCATCAGCAACAGCTGTGCACTCAGAAGTATTGGAAAAAGACTCAAGGCGACTCTGGACAGTCAGTTGACCTGATAGCTCAGCTGAACAGAAGCCAGTGGGAATTCAATTCACCCCCCAGTCAGGTCCAATATTACATCTAAGGTCATGAAATAACGGAGCTGCACGGTTTAATGGCATTTATAATTGGTTTGAACTTTTTAAGCCTATTTTGTTTTTCATCCAAACATTGATTTTCATTTTGATGTTCAGGCATAGTTACAGTTAATACTGAATCGTTCAAATAAATAAATAAAATAGAAAAAGAAAAGTGGGGAATCATCACTTTGCCTGAACCGTAGCTTAAATTCTAACAACTTGAAAACACAATTTATCAACAGAAAAGTGTATGTCATATTGATCTAATTATATAGCTTAATGTGACATAATTTGTTATGTTATTATTGTTATATGTTATTTTCTGAATAGTACGTCACATTGATCTAATTAAATCATCTAGTATGTCACAGTAGTTTAACTTTTAGATACAAATATACAATATAAATGCATCACATCTATTCCTGAAAATCTTGTTTAAAATACAAGTGAAATCTGTATTCTGATTTAAGTTTTGTACGTAAATGATAATAATGATTAAGGGCAACTGCTCTCCAGTGCATTCCCATATGGTAATACTATTATATAGATCAAGGCAATGTTAGGATTTTAATTGGACTCAGAACCAAAAATACTCACCAAACACAGTCCTGGCAGGGACAGATTCTCTGTTCAGCCAAAACGACACTTGGGACAGAATGACTGTCATAATACATGGCAAATAAGTCTGAATCACAAAGTAGCCAATCTTCCTTTTCAAGTGAAAATGTGCTGTCATGACTGTATATTCACCTGGATAATAGAAAACACACATAAACAGGGGCATCTTAACATAACCGTTCCTCTACAGCACTACCACTAACAGTGTTGCCATAGTAGTGCCACATACGCTACTTTGATTTAATTTATGGAAATCTATACATTGCATTGTGCAGATGGTGATCTGTAGTGTTGAGCTGAGGAAAGAAAAAAATGTCCTTCCTTTGTTTGTACTGTATTTCGAACACTTTTTCTTCTTTACAAGGAAACTGGCATTTACAGTGGAAGCTCCAACTGGTGTTCCTATTTATTCATCTGTAGATAAATCTCAATGTCTGGGCACCTTAATGTCATTAAAAAGTGGATCCCTCATGCCAAGATTCTGTAATTAAAGAAAGACGCAAATACTTTACACAGTTACTTATATTTAAATACATGTGTAGCACTATGGACATTTCACTGAATATGTAAAAAGTGATTTGGTATTTATCTTTATTCAAAGCAGACATTTTAAGTAAAAGTCTTAAGCTTAAAAAGACAGAACTATTGAACTAATGGTTTTGGAGAAAATTTTAAACAAGTATCCTTTACCTCTTGCAGGAGTCTAAACATACATGGATAATTTTCCTAAATAACATATTTAATTTCCACAAGACATACATGCAGTGACCAGTATTTAATGTAAGCATTAAATAATATTAACTAAATATATAAAATAAATAATAACCTAAATAATTGGTAACTTCAATGTATATGTCATAACATAGTTCTTTTGTCTAATGGATCAGAGCAGTCAAGATGTCTTGGTACTTTTTAGAGGATGTTTTGTACATATGTATACACTAATGATACATTCACACTTAAACATGATTGGCCTGTGTAGTTTCATTATGCCTTATAAACTTCTAATCATATTTGAATTGTGCTTAAAAAGGGATCTGACAATAAAAGCATATTGGTGCCAATGCAAACAGCTTAAGGAAAATTTCAAACAGTGGTAGCAACACAAAAAAATAACACATTTTATAGAAGAGACCAAACAACCCAATATTTCAAAATATATCTATAAACAATGACAAATTGCAGCTGCTGTAGTTGAAAGACAATAAATCCTAGTATAACAAGAACTTGACCAGCAGTTGCAACAGATTAATTAGGTACTGCAGAATTTCAAGAGCAACAGAACAAACACACAGAAACCAAGCCAATAAGAATCCCTCAACTGAGTGGAGGTCCTGTACACATACACAAATACATGCCACAAAACATTTTATACGATTGTTACAGCTGACTTGAGTGGTGTGTATAGGTGGTGACGTCACGATCAGCACAAAACAGATTGAGGGTACAGGGACGAAACTGCCGTCACAGTATATTTATTAAACAAGAAACAAAACACTCTGAGCTCTGAGCCTGGAGTGGATCTATAATATTGTTACTGGAACCTTAATTACCTATTAGGCAATTACCTTATTAAGGCTCCAGCCACATTTTACGAGACCGGCTTTTTGCCGATCTCAAACAACAATGACGGATGGATTCATCCTCCCGCACACAAACACATACAACTACACAAATGAATAAATACATAAATTAAATACACACAAGGAGTGGGCACCCCATCACACTTGCCCCCCCCTTGTGGCCAACTCGCCCAATGGCCACCTCCCCCCTTAAAAACCATTCTGGAGTGGGAGCGGAGGCTTTCCCCTGGGCACCCAGTGGCAACTAGGGCTGTGGAATACTGGTAAACCTTGCCAGTAGCATGCAGGTGGCATCCTCCGCCGGTGGCGTGCAGACATCCCCAGACGACAGCTCGCAAGCGACCCCAGGCAAAGCAGAGCTGGCAACACCAAGCGAAAGCAGTTCTGGCATCCCCAGGCGAAGCAGAGCTGACAACGTCAGGTGAAGCAGGGCCTGCAAACTCAGGCGACAGTGGTCCAGGACCACCAACCCGCAGCAGCTCCAGACACTCTGACAGCGACAGCTCCAGACCTTCAGGCGGTGAACTTGGGAGGGGAGCCCCTGGCCATGAAGGTGGCAGCGGGAACTCCACTTCTCCCTCAGGCTCTGTTGTACTTAACTCGGTCTCGGATGGCGAACTGGCATCCCCTAGCCATGGTGAACTGGCTTCCCCTGGCCATGGCGAATGGTGGCTCGGCAGCCCTAGGCAGTGCAGGCGTGGCAGCACCAGGCATTGCAGGTTCGGCAGCCCGATGCGTTGCAGGCGTGGCAACCCCAGGCGCTGCGGGACAGGGCAGGAGCAGACCCTCCGTAGGCAACGACAGCAGCAGACCCTCGTAAGGCAATGGCAGGTGCGGACCCTCGGAAGATGATGGCATGAGGGGAGCCTCCGGCCAATAAAGCGGCAGTGGGAGCTCCACATCTCCCCTTGGTGATGGAGGTGGGAGCTGTCCGTAGTCTCCCTCTGGTGGTGGAGGTGGGAGCTGTTGGTAGTCTCCCTCTGGTGGTGGAGGTGGGTGCTGCAGGTAGTCTGTCTGGGCGCTGGTTCCTCCTCCTGGTACTTGGAGAGGAAGTTAGCTAACGTGTGGCCATATTCTCCATAGCCAGGGCACAATTCTGCCACAAGGCGCCTCACAAACGCCTCCCAGCCATAATCACAGACTTCCTTTTCACCACTTTGCTCTCTCCATTGTTTTTTTTAAACCACACTCCTCTACTAAATACAAAAACCAAAAAGAAAAAGTCCTGCACTACTGCTGCTGCAATATGTCACAGATGGCTTGAGTGATGCGTGTGGGTGGTGACCTCAGGTTCAGGAAGCAGCACAAAACAGAGTGAAGGTACAGGGCTTAAACTGCCGTTGCAGTATATTTATTAAATAAGAAACAAAATAAGTTTCACACAACACACCAAAGAAATGGACACCTTGGACAAAACAAAATAAACAATAACAAATACGGTATTTCAGGTAATAACGAGTACCATTTTAGATCTTAATTAGGCAGCATTCGCTCTCGCTCTTAATCTACAGTCCTTCTCCTCCCAAGCTCTGAGCCCAGAGTGGGTCTTTTTTACTGGGGCTGGAGCCTTAATTACCTATTAAACAATTACTTTATTAAGGCTCCAGCATTCCCACAAGCTATTCAGAATGAGGCCACTGTCCGCCCGCACACAAATACATACAATAATAACAACACCACCACCACAAATGAATACATACATAAATAAAATACACACAAGGGTGGGCACCCCGTACACAAAATAGGTCAGTTTCATGTGTGTAACCAAATTAGTAAAGTGAAAGGAACCTCATTAGGGTCAAGCATGTGCTGTGGGAGTTACGACTGAAATAATATAAACCAAAATGCTTACTGGTGGGTGCCTCGTATGTACAGAAAGGTAGGAATTTCTGTTTCTTTAAAGTGTTTTGCGATTTTAATCTGCAGTGCTTTCATGTGCTTTTATTTTTGCAATTACTGCAGTGCCCAAGTTTTTACCTGTGTGATATACGAAGTTTAAGTTTGTATTGGCAATCTGTAATGTACAAAATATAAATAGCAGACTCATTCACAAAACCTGCAGCAATCTGAAATATAAAAACTGTAGGGCAGGGTTTGCTACAGACTAGTAGACTGTTCAACCGTGTGAACAAAAATACAAGTTCCTGGGTTTATAAGTATTCATTTGATTTTAAGAAAATCTGTGACTGCCTACTTAAATCTGTAAACCCTTACTTAAGGCCATTGATATAATTGCTATGAGAAAGAGGATATATAATATAAAATAAGTTCTTGTTATACTAGGATTTATTGTCTTTCAACTACAGCAGCTGCAATTTGTCATTGTTTATAGATATATTTTGAAATATTGGGTTGTTTGGTCTCTTCTATAAAATGTGTTATTTTTTTGTGTATAATATAATATACATTAATATACATATATAATATACATTATCTTACCAAATGTTGTTTATCTTCTTTTGTTCATGTTGAAATAGTAAGTGTCCTTCATTGAAGAATTACAAGGCGACTAATTAAGTTTACTGATCAAAAAATCCAGTAATTATGTTGCAGATAATGGGACCATAACAACTAATACAGAAAACAACCATGTGGTAGTTTTCATTTAGCTACCACCACATCCAGGAGCCATCTATCCGATTATGAAAACAGAAATGAGATTTAGAACTCCTCAACTTGAATTACATGTACCATCGTTGCCATTCTGCTTTGTAGAGGATTCAACATAATTCACAGTACGGTCCAGTTAAGGTTCCAGGTATCTTTTCATTCCAAACAGAGATGTCCAGTAATGTCCCAGATCTCTCTTCCAAAAAATGTGTCATCCCAATTATCCACACAATCCACGTCTACATAATGTCAACCAGTTTTGGGGGTGTTTACATTCCCCTTTGAAGCAATTCAATGGCAGGATAGAACACTTTGAAGTTTTCTGTTATGTTGACATTTGGTAACATAATGTATATTTTATATATATATATATATATATATATATATATATATATATATATATATATATATATATATATATATATATATAGTACCAGTCAAAAGTTTGAGTACACCTGCTTGAAACCAGGTTTTTCATGATTATCTATGCTTTTAACTGTATAAACTTATCTATAAACACTTAATATTTCATTATATGATATGTGTACTTATATAAGCTGATAATCATAAGTGAACTGCATTCAACAATTTCATTTTTAAATGGAAATGTAAATCTTGTCAATTTCAATGAAATGGTCACCCAAAGCAAGGGGATTTCAGTCTGAAGCCCAAGTCAGTTAAAAGTCTGAAATGCCCCTGAATTACAAGCTCAGCTAAATGCTACTAGAATTACAGATGTTTCAAAATCAACGGCGTGAAGTGGCGAGATGGCGTGAAGCTGGCCTAACTGGAAGAATTGCTGCAAAGAAACCATTGTTAAGCGTGCAGAATAAGAGGAAGAGACTTGCCTGGGCCAAAAAACACAGAAATTGGATGTCTGAGGAGTGGAAGTCGGTCTTATGGACCGATGAGTCAAAATTTGAAATATTTGGGTCCAAACACAGAGTATTTGTAAGACGGAGAGAGGGTGAGCGCATGGGTTCTGCAGGTGTGGTTCCCACTGTCACGCATGGAGGAGGCAGTGTCATGGTCTGGGGTTGCTTTGCTGGTGACAGAGTTGGTGATCTTTACCAAGTCCATGGCAAGCTCAACCAGCATGGTTACCATAGCATACTTCAGAGGCATGCCATTCCATCAGGAGTTAAGACTGAAATAATATAAACCAAAGTGCTTACTGGTGGGTGCCTCGTACGTACAGAAAGGTAGGAATTTCTGTTTCTTTAAAGTGTTTTGCGATTTGAATCTGCAGTGCTTTCATGTGCTTTTATTTTTGCAAGTCCTTCATTCTTCAGCAAGACAATGACCCAAAACACACCGCAAAGTTGTGCAAGAACTATCTGGCGAAGAAGGAAAGTGAAGGGCAACTCAATCTAATAACCTGGCCTGCCCAGTCTCCAGACCTCAATCCCATAGAACTTGCATGGGACGAACTGGACAGAAGTATCAAAGCAAAGCTACCCACAAGTGCCCTACATCTCTGGGAATTGTTGCAAAAGAGCTGGGAAGACATGTCAGGTGATTTCGTGCTGAAACTTGTTAACTGAATGCCTCGTGTTTGTGAGGCTGTTATTAAGGCAAAGGGTGGCTATTCTGAGGAATCCAAGATTTAGAGACAATTTTCAATTTTTTTGAACATTGCTTTGATACTCCTTATGTTTTGTAATTGTAACGTGTTTTCATTTTCAAGTATTTACAGAAACGTATACAGCGTAAAACATTGTCAATTATGAAAAAAAAACTAGTTTCCAGCAAGTGTACTCAAACTTTTGACTGGTACTGTATATATGTACAATAATAATAATAATAATAATTACATTAACAGAACACTGAATGATATGCAGGGCTCTGAGTTTTTAATTCAACTCAAACTTCAGTAAACAAATATAGTTTATATTTTCTTCCATGTTATGACTTACCTTATGTGGCACAATTTTCCAATAAAATTCCTCCAACTCAAGCAATCATAAAGACTCCTGGCCATGTTAAGTCAGGCAGTGTCAGGTGTATAAAATAAATAAGTTATTGCTGAACAATTTAAAGATGGTTTCACTGAAGAATGCAAGTCAACTCAAAATATTACAGTATTTAGTGTGCTCCTTAAAATTAAACACCAAAAAATGGGCTTGCTGAAGAGTTAAAGCTTTGTGAACCAATATTACTGCACCTGACATGTTTGTCATTTTTTTTTTTTTAACCAACCTGTGCTGGATTTAATAGTTTCTTGTCCAACGGTTTGCCCGAGCAAATCATACTGATTCAATCTGGAACCATCTTCTGCAACCACAACTGATTCAGTGGCATTGAGTGTCCAAATATATGTGACTTCTGATGTAGTGTAGGCATCTGGGGGAAAGATGAACAAAACAATGTCATACTGTAGTTTACTACTTAAGTTAAATTGTGTGAGTGTTATGATTACAAAGATAAATACTGTGCCAAGAAAGGTTACAAATGAGAGGAGGTCATTCGGTCTGTCTTGCTCCTTTGGTTGATAGTAGCTTATTGATCCCAGAATATCATCAAACAGCATCTTGAAGGATCCCAGGGTATCAGCTTCAGCAAAATTACTGGGGAGTTGGTTCCAAACTCCCACAATTATCTGTGTAAAAGTGCCTCCTATTTTCTGTTCTGAATGCCTGTTTACCTCCATTTTTTTTTTCTTTTTCAGGTTGAAAAAGTCCCCCAGGTCAACATTGTCAACACCTTTTAGAATCTGGAATGCTTGAATCATTACGCAGCGTAGTCTTCTTTGTTCAAGACTGAATAGATTCAATTCTTTTAGCCTGTCTGCATATGACATGCCTTTTATACCAGGAATAATTCTGGTTGCTCTGCTTTGCACTCTTTCTACAGCAGCAATATCCTTTTTGTAGCGAGGTGATCAGAACTGAACACATTATTCTAGATTAGGTCTTACTAATGCATTGTAAAGTTTTAGTATTACTTCCCTTGATTTAAATTCAACAATTTTCACTATCTGAGCATTTTGTTGGCCCTTTTTATATTTTCCCCACATTGCCTAGATGAAGACATTTCTGAGTTAACATAAACGCATATGTAATCTGTAAATTCACTAAACCTCATGTTCATATTTTTGATTCACAGCAATTACTTAAAAGGCCCCTTGTTTTTCAGTGCTCAGGTTATTAGTTCCAGATGAAAGGTATGGTCTAGGGACTCGCAAGAGCTGTGCTAGACATTCACTGTGCCATTCTTCTCAAGCCTTCTTCCATGTGTTTACCTAGATGACACTCTAATAGCAGTAGAACGTATACACTCATCAAACTGATTGATTGTGACATGGCTGATATTTCCAGCAGTATGCTGCATTGAAGTAATACTTTTTCTTTAAGAAGTGCTACATTTTACCAGACAGTCATCCTTGAAAAGCTGGTATCAAGGTACCATGCTCTGTTTAAACTGTTTGCAAACATCTCAACATGGGCAATTTTTGCAACTCAATAAAATGTTAACAATGTCTTTCCTAGACTTAAAGCTTCAATCTGCCCGATACCCCTCTCACAGTTCCATACATTGTGGCATACCTAATCTTCTAATGAGAACACATTTTAAAATTTAGAATGTTCAATTATTTCCTCAGCAACTCTCCACAACAGCTTAAGAGAACTGAAGGGAAGTGGATGTTCTTCAGTCCTACCAGGTAGCTAAAAATCTCTTTACACCAAAGTCCCCAACAGCAGATATTAACAAAATTACAGCTGCTGGACAAAGGCCAGCCCTGCAGGGGGCATCCAGAAAAGCAGTGAAATCTTCAGGTAAGACCAGTAACACATTTAAATTATGAGATACTTTGTTCCTTTCCACATAAAGAAAGTTAATTGTTTCTTCAACACATTTTGGCTTCAGAAGTTTGACTACAGTACAATAACTGCAGTATGATACATGTTTTCAGATAAGCTCCAGTATGAAATTCCATTTTTTTCTATTGATAATGTAATTCAGCAGTGTGCTAATCAACACGTGCTGTTCTATTGCTAGTGTAAATGCATTTAGTGTAAATTACAACAGGGAGTTGTAAAAACAATGGGAATGTTTACAACAACAAAAAAGAGGTAGCATGACATGATTGTAGCACAATTATTCCTAAAAAAACCTAAAAACAAAAATCATTATACCCTGTCCTATTTAGTTTGACATAGTTTCACAACTAACATGCCAGTGGATGTCATTTTATAGTATCTAAGGAGGGGCTATGCTAATATTTCAGATGTCACGCAATGTCATGATAAGAACCATACTATAAATTAAACATGAATTGCACCAAAGCGGTTGTTTACGACTACTTTTTAGAAGATTTTAGAATGATATTACAGAAAAGTATAAATTTTACTCACTTGATTGTGGCCACCCAGAGTTACAACAGAAGTAACAGGATCATTCTACAGTACTTTTTTCTCCAGAGGATGGTTAAATATAATTATGTGTTAACTTAGTCTCTTAAGCTTCCCTCATAGCACAACATAGATTTGTTAATGTATTCTGATAATGTTGTGTCAATAGGCTACCACTATGACTAAAAGAAATGAAAGAAGTAATTTACAAACCGCTAACCACGATCTTGCAGCAGTCTCTTGACACAGGGGTGGTACCGACAGACTGGAAAATTGCAAACGTAATACCGATCCACAAAAAGGGAAACAAAACTGAACCAGGTAACTACAGACCAGTAAGCCTGACTTCTATTATATGCAAACTTATGGAAACTATAATAAGATCCAAAATGGAAAATTACCTATATGGTAACAGGGTACTGGGAGACAGTCAACATGGTTTTAGGAAAGGGAGATTGTGCCTAACTAACTTGCTTGATTTTTTCGAGGATGCAACATCGATAATGGATAATTGCAAAGCACATGACATGGTTTATTTAGATTTCCAGAAAGCTTTTGACAAAGTCCCGCACAAAAGGTTAATTCTCAAACTGAACGCAGTTGGGATTCAAGGAAACACATGTACATGGATTAGGGAGTGGTTAACATGTAGAAAACAGAAAGTACTGGTTAGAGGAGAAACCTCAGAATGGAGTGTGGTAACCAGTGGTGTACCACAGGGATCAGTATTAGGTCCTCTGCTATTCCTAATCTACATTAATGATTTAGATTCTGGTATAGTAAGCAAACTTGTTAAATTTGCAGACGACACAAAAGTAGGAGGAGTGGCAAACACTGTTGCAGCAGCAAAGGTCATTCAAAATGATCTAGACAAGATTCAGAACTGGGCAGACACATGGCAAATGACATTTAATAGAGAAAAGTGTAAGGTACTGCACGCAGGAAATAAAAATGTACATTATAAATATCATATGGGAGATACTGAAATTGGAGAAGGAATCTATGAAAAAGACCAAGGAGTTTTTGTTGACTTCATCTAGACAATGTGGGGAAGCTATAAAAAAGGCTAACAAGATGCTCGGATACATTGTGAAAAGTGTTGAATTTAAATCAAGGGAAGTAATGTTAAAACTGTACAATGCACTAGTAAGACCTCATCTTGAATATTGTGTGCAGTTCTGGTCACCTCGCTATAAAAAAGATATTGCTGCTCTAGAAAGAGTGCAAAGAAGAGTGACCAGAATTATTCCAGGCTTAAAAGGCATGTCATATGCAGACAGGCTAAAAGAATTGAATCTGTTCAGTCTTGAACAAAGAAGACTACGTGGCGACCTAATTCAAGCATTCAAAATTCTAAAAGGTACTGACAGTGTCGACCCAAGGGACTTTTTCAGCCTGAAAAAAGAAACAAGGATCAGGGGTCACAAATGGAGATTAGACAAAGGGGCATTCAGAACAGAAAATAGGAGGCACTTTGTTACACAGAGAATTGTAAGGGTCTGGAATCAACTCCCCAGTAATGTTGTTGAAACTGACACCCTGGGATCCTTCAAGAAGCTGCTTGATGAGATTTTGGGATCCATAAGCTACTAACAACCAAACGAGCAAGATGGGCCAAATGGCCTCTTCTTGTTTGTAAACTTTCTTATGTTCTTATGTTCTAATTGCACTTAAGTATATTTTTTAACTAGGTACAGTACTGTTATATTGATTTTTTGTTTTTTGTAAAAAGATATATGGTTCTTAACTCCAAACCAATTCCATTTTCATAGAAAGGCTATAACTATTATAATTAAGGGAAGGGCTTTTGTATTAAAAAACCTTCCAATAGCAGGATTCAATGATACGGTAGTCAATGCTATGCTAGTCAAGAAACCACAAACAAAGATTGGATTGCTTGAGCTACAGAATTTCAGCTTCATACTGAGATGTCAGTGCTTTTATCAGCGACAGTCTGGAGGCACGTATATCTCTATATAATGTATTTGTCATTTATATTCATAAATAAATGTATAAACAGATTAAAATGTTTTCAGATTACTAGGGAAAATCTGTCATGAAATGCCTGAGAATTCTTTGATAATCCGAGTTTCATTGGCCCTACAACGAGATTACAGAAAATCAGGAAGTGTATTTTTGTCTCAGTAAGATGGATTCTTCAAATTGTTCCTGGAATTTGATGCATTCTGACCAATAGTAAGATTTTACTTGAACCAAACTGGCACTGGCCTACACTCTACAGGAGTTCTACGTTTGGTGTTCCAGTTCCAAAATGTAAAAAATTATAGTATGAAGCCGGTGTCACAGGAAATAAGTTAGCTGGGAAATAAGTTAGCTGGGAAATAAGCTGGCGTTTGCCTTTTAAGCAGTCAAGTTTTTCTGTCTGAACTTTAATTCAGAACAAACTGTTATTGCGATCTTTCCAATGTGTCTAGGAAATTATTTTACTCTTAAAACTTTTGTCAGACTCTTTATTAAAAGCTACATTACAGGTGGTAAAAATCGAAAACACATCATTGTAATATTAATAAAGTTTTTTCATATTATTATTTAATAATAAGTTTAGGCAACGTAGTTTACAAAGGTTACATTTAATCACTAGCTACTTTATATTCTAGGTTTTCGTCGTACATGTACCTGCAAAACTTGTAAGCAGAAATTATTTAGCACTTTATATTTATATTAGGTTTTCTTCATACAAATAATGCAGTGAAAGAGAAATAAATCCATGTATAATTTGTATGTGTTGGCATACTGTATCAGAAACCATTACGCATTTGTCTTGTGATTTATTTTGATGTGCAATTATATACTGCGGTCAAGCTATCAGCCAGTTTTGAAATGCCGGTCAAGCTATCAGACACTTAACTTGTATAGACAGTTTCCCTGTTTCAAGCAGTGAAATTCTTCACTCCGAGAGATTTAGAACTGCACTGGAATAAAACGAGCGATGAAATACTCTTTCATACATTTTCAAAAAGAATGAAAAATGTAATATTTAATAAGTATGAAAGAAATCTCACCAATAGCTTATTGTAACACAGTCAAAGGATGATTCCATGTTATTTTAATTACTGAGAACAGACATTTTTGATGCTTACTATTAAAATGTATATGACCAAATACGTGTGTGTGTGTGTGTGTGTGTATCTGCGTACAAGTATGTATATTCTCACACATAATAATCTACCAAGTAAAAATTATAACCTGTGATATGTCGTTTTATCGTTCCTGAAATATAACGACTGGTGAGTGGGGACTTTCATCGTAGAAGTGAGGATGAGAGATCTGCACAGGGTACTACTTTAAATTGGAGAGCTATCTGAATTATTAGTACAGTATTTGGTGCTGTGCGAGTACATCCACCATGTCAACTAGGATTACAGATGTTCATATAAATAATGTAACTACAGTTTAGGACGGTATGTATAGGAAGCCAATCGTTTTGTGCATTTCTCAAATTATATATACCCCTTAAAACACCATCTTCCACAAAAAATGTGTAGGTTTTCTATATTAACAGGTTTAGATACCCCACGTAGACTTGATTACAACGTCAAAAACATTATTCTCTACATGAAGAAAGGCGTTTGTACCCACTTTCCCACTCAATTTATTAAAAAGATTCAGTCACCGAACAACTTACAATGAAAATAATATAACTTTGTTAAAGTGAGTCTACATAAACAAGTATTTGCTGGACAGTATATGACATGTCCACAAACGACAATTTTTAAAGGAAATACACATTTGGCAAGTAGTGATTTTAACTATGCATAGACAAATTATGCCGACAAAATAACGTTTTTAAAATGTGTATATTAAAAAAAACAAATACAGCGATAAAATGTATTTATAAATACAAATTAAACATAAATATACATTACGATAAATGTCACCTTTTTAAACCAAAAATACTATCTGTAAAACACTTCAACAAATAAGATGACAAAATATTTAAACAAAAATTACTGTCTGCAATGCAATAGTACCAGTTTTCGTTTCTCAAAAAAATACAAATGGTGTTCTGTCATTATAGATGAATCTCCACAGAGAACACTGGCTTTAAGTTCTAAGATTCGCGCATGCGTAGAAAGGCTCAAACAGGCAAACGCTATCTTATTTCCCATGACACAGGTACGATTACACAAGAATATAGAAAAAGAATGTACCATTCTGGATGCCAAAAGTAATTTAAAACAGCCGATTTCTGACGAAAGTAAAGCTGTTAACTTTTTTATACATCAATTTATTATGTGACAATTTCAACAGATCAAACTCTCTTCCATTCCAGCTGAATCCCTCAATGTCACTTTGGTAGGCTTCCCATGAATCTCATACTCCCAGCTCTCTTAAGCTCCTGTGTTTCTCTTTTATTGTTCTATGTGTTCTGTCGTTCATTAATCATGAGAATGTCGATCCCTGTTAGAGCACACTCTGTTTCCCTGTGCTGTGATTGATAGCTTGCTTGCATTAATAGATCAAGCTGTGCCAGGCAGTGCTACCTTCTCAGTGCAGTGAATCCTATAGACCCCATGGTTGTGAAGCAACCATTGGCTAGGAGAAAACACAAGGATTCAATAGTCAATATTCACAAATACTATTTTAATCCATTTAACAGTGGTGCATTATGAAATGTTTAGTTTTTTTTTTACTGTTCTCAATACAATGTGTTCCTAATTGAATCTACCACACATTAACATATTTGATTGATTTACTGTATACTGCAATGCTGTAACATAAAAGATGCAAATTTTTATAGGTATATTAGGCAGGTACATTGATACTGCCAGTTCACATTTTATTTAAGGCATATACTGGAATACTGTTTTATAATCAGTTCATGCATTGTAGATTATATCTGACCAAAAGACTAAATCAAGGGCAAGTTATCCCTATTTTCTATAACTATTGTAGACATCACAACTGTGGCTAATCCAGTTTATTGTATCTTGACGTTTTTGGACAGATATTACCTCCTTTTTTACCAACGTGAAAAAAGAAAAAAAAAGGATTTTGAGCACATCTTCCAGTAGAGAAAAATATCAAACCATGATGACTTCCCAAATATCTGTATTGTTTATTTATGTATTTTCCAAACATGACTAACTAATTCCGATGAGGCGCATTATTGCAGTTTGGCAGGAGTAACAAGTATGACTCTTCATTTCAAATATACAATAATTAAATCTATATCATGCATGACAATGCTAAAATTTGCATAAATATACTTTTGCAAATGATATTGGCTGTTATTTCTAATGGGGGAACCTTGTTGCCACAGTTTCAAAGGGTAAAAGGTTAATAAGCTATTAAATCTGAAGCTGATTATAGCCACAGAAATGTGTCAGATAGGAGCAGCAAAAGCTATTATCACTCTACTACTGGACGAAAACCTCACGACATTCTGCCAATTTGTCTCAGTCATAAATCCCATCTATTGTATTCTTGTACAATACAGTACCATTTTTCCATAAGACAACTACATCAGTTTATTGCACTTATACACAGTACTGAAAGCAACCAAACAATAGTTCAGCACAATTATCTTCAATTGTATGCTTTCTTCTGTATCTTAACAAATTTAAAAGGCCCACAGAACATGTTTCACATACCCAACTCTTTTCTGTTAGCCTTGGGAAGTATAAGCAGGTAAATGTTACAAAGCAATATACAGATGTTTTAGAAACACAGAGCATCATTTTTCTTCATATTAATAATAACTAAGGGTCGGCAATAATATGAAAATTGTATATCAATGTCGTGCACGTATCCCGATATCGATAATAACAAAATCTTCCAAAAACACAGAAATATTGTAACACAACTGCAATATTAAACATATATACATATCTAGACGTTAACAAATATTTACATATGAAAAGCAGCAACTTACTTCAACTTAGTGGTGTTTGCTTCACAATATCCATGAAGAAAAACAAAGTATTGTTATATTGTTTTACTATTCCACCATCAGCCACCTCAAAACCAAAATAGTTCTATAGTTCACTGCGCAAAGACTTTGGCCATGTTCATTTTCTAGCCAATCTGGAAGTAATTGAATCTTCAGCTGCTGAGTATAAATGCTAACTCACGACACCTCTAAAGTATTAAGTATGGTGTCATGCTGAATTTTGCATTATTTCGAGATGTGTTTTGATGTTTTAAAAGTACATCTCATTTATAATACCGAAAGTTCACATGTTTAAAATACATTAATAACAGCGGAAGTAATCACAGGAACAAAATGCAATGAACCGTTGACGCATGTGCATATCACAAAACAATGCCAATAGGGTTTAATGCAGCATGGAAATAGCCTTTGGTACCTAAACGCCAATCAATGGAATACAATGGTTAAACAGTACTTTAGTGTTTGGTGTTTGCCTACAAGACTAACAGTGATTGGTATGTACAGGGCTTGTTGTATCTTAATATAAAATAAACTTGATTATACTGTGTTTGTATTATTAGCAGTATTAGCAATAAAAAGTGTATGAGTGTATGTGCATTTTTTGTTTAATCCCACGATATCGCGGTATGGAAATTATTATCAATATTGAATGATGTCAATACCATATCAAAATATCAATATTGCTGCCCACCCCTACGTAATAACACACTATTGGTAATAATTTGTTACCTCAGCATATCAACCTGCCTGTGGTAAATTATTATCACATAATAAACATGCAGATATTTTTTTACGCAACATGTGAAACAAAATTATACAGACAAAGCTCAAAGGCAAATTAGCTTTCCTCAAGAGGCAGAGTGATCTTTATGGTAAGACAATGATAATCAATTGAGCCATGGCATAGAAGATGTAAACAATGCAAGCAATAAATGAGTGAGGAGAGAAGTATCCGAGTATACCTCAGCAGCCTCAACAGTGCCCAAGGAACAAACGAGGGAGAAGCAGGAAAGAATCATGTTTTCACTCAAAATTATATAAAAAATAAAAGCTACACTTCGCTGTTTGTTTGTTTTTCTTCTTACAAAATGTAGTTTTACACCATTTGTAATATGATTTCTAACCTCATACTGGTTGGAAATTGCTACAGTACCACACTCATTAGTGGCTTTTAATAGCTCTACCAAAAACAATATTGCCAACCAGAATGATATTGTCAGAACATATGTTAGAGCATAAGTAAAACAGTCCAATTTCACAATTTGTTATGAAACATTGCCCCAACATAAAACACTTATGCTCACAGTAAAATTAACTATAAAATACAGATTTAGCATAAACAGAACAACCCAAAAATGTTATCCAGCCATCCATATTATTTTTTACCAGCTCCAAGGCTAAATAAAAAATACATGCTACATGCTAAAAAATACAAACCTACAATCTTTTGAGTTGTCCTTTTTTTTTTTTACCACATAAACTCTAACCATTTATGACATACTGTAGTTGTTGGTCTGTCCAACCTGAAGAAACTGCCATAATAGTGAAACAGACATCCTTAAGGTAGTATTGTATTTACTGATGTTGATTTATACCCAGGCAAAAAAAAAAAATATATATGTCTTGCTCCTAATTTATACTTACAGCTTCCAAACTTCAAAGGACAAGCATGGGCATCCATTGGAAAATCTTCAAGATGCATTGGGCATTCGGCCTGAACAGTCAGTCTACGAAGAAATTATTTTACCTTTAAAATTACATCCACCCTCTGATGAAGAATGAGAATTGGCTGATGCATCCAGTAAAAAATAAATAAACATGCAATCAAAACCTTTAGGATCCTACATGTATATTTAGAATTTGTAAAATATCTACAGGTGTAATCTAACATATTAGAAAACTATACTAACTAAACATTAGGAAACTAATTAAGGCCAGATATTAAGAATTAGTGTAAAGAGCACATAAGGGTATTTTAATGTGCCCTCAACATTTTCATTTAATTGTGTATTTGATATTATCCCATTCTATGTATTCTTATTCATCATTTACTACTGTTTCTGCACTCATTGATATTTGGCTTGTTTCATAAAATCACTAGTGTATTCTTCCTTTGGCGTTGTCTCTGAGTTCTGTAATGATGCACAGATTATTCCTTCCCTCTGAACAGAAAGGGTGTTACTTGCTGTTTCAAAGGGGAAGGAATAACCAGCGCACATCATTACACAGTGTCAAGATAAAATATGTTGATGACATTATAAAACCTGCAGAACAGCCATTCATTTTTATAGTAATAAATGATAATGAAAACATATTATGGGATAACAGATACAAAATTAGATAATATATGAATTCAAAGGTTATAAAATATTCAATTAATTAATAGACAGTTTAGTTATTGTGTAAGGTACAGCAAAGGTGACATTATCAACAAATATAATTTTAAATAGCAGCCTCCACTTTCATTTTGTTTAGAGTAAAATTAAACTATTTAATACATTCAAATTATGAAATATTGTGACATTTTAAATTAAGAACATCTGTATTAAATTAGATCATTTTTTCATGCTCATCAGGGATTCTCTTTTCTGTCAAATTACTTTTCTAGAACAATGTGGTTATTTGTTCAGGGGGAATTTGCTTGACACTATAATGGCCCCGTCACTGCACTCAGTCAGTCAAAAGAGTCATGTCACGCTCCTGCAATTAATGATAATCCTATTGATGTAGTTACTCAGTTTTATTTGATCCATGGATTCATCATTTTGCCCCCAAAATTCCAGTCTTATAAGAATGATAAATAAGTATATTATAAATAGATTTATAATATAAATCTAAATATTTATTTGCTTTTTTAAATTTGATCCGCTTAACCCATTAATGTAATGTTATTTCTTTTTTCAGCATTAATAGATGAATTGAGGAATGTGAACAGGTTGGAGAATGTACTGTAGCATGAGCCTGAACAATACAAACACAATTATGCATATGTATATCTAATCTAGCAAGTGTTTTCCAGAGATATCAAGCTGTCTGTGTATGAGTGAAAAAGCCTGTACACAGTTTAGGTGTAATTTCTATCTGGAAAAATCATAAAAAGTTGCTGATAAATATACACACATACCAGAAGTAGTTGGATATGGAGTGGAGTCACATGTTTGAACTTTTACCTCATCGTATACAGCAATGTTCCATCATCTTGGATTCTTAGCAGTTTATTTGGCATTGTCATGTTGTGTGCCACAGATTTCTTCCCATTATGAAAGAATGTGTCAGGAGTCCAGATTTTGCTGGCCATCAGGTTGTTTAACCGGAGGATGTTCATTGGTCCTTTAAATTTTAATCTCTCGTCTTTCCAGCTTTGTCGGAAGAAAACATCTATTGTGTATTCCTGCCAATTAAAATCAAACAACAGTATTTTGTTTGAAGAAAAGAAATTCTACATATTATTTCCAATTCCAATTTACAATTAGCTTGTAAATGTGAGTTTAGCATTAGGTAAGTGCGACTGTATTTATAAAACCTAAAAGGTTACAGAAAACTCAGTGATCCGATAACAAACTGCAATGCAAGTGGTTGTGGGTTTGCATTGAGTATGCTTTTGGTGTGTTATGTCAAAGTACAAAAAGCAATCGCTCTGGCATCTGCACGTAACCCCTCAAGTCTGCATTGATTCAGGAAAATAATGGTATACCTCACTGTAATAATAATAATAATAATAATAGTAATACATTTATATTTGCTCAATGCTTCTGTGCTACCTATTTTTACTGTTATTCTTTCCCTTTCACACACATGTTTTCATCTCTTGGCTAATGTCAGATCCCATTTATCTCACCAACTTGCCCACAAGCATTTAGGGCTTCATGTGACAATGTTGTCCAACCTTTGCATCCAGTCAAGGCAGTGCAGCAGCTGAACTACTAAAGGTGCAGTCTGTTTTACTCTGCTCTTTTGGCCTGTATAACCAGTTTGCTCTGTATATTTGAGTAGAAAAAATATGTTTTTCATATTTGACTGCTCTCTCTGCCTTCAAAACAGTGAACACCAGAATCCTTACTGTTTTCCAATTATATATATATATATATATATATATATATATATATATATATATATAGATATAGTATAGTATATATATATATAACTTGTGAGTTAGTTTCATTTGTATATCATTGTCTATAATAGTAATGATACTGATTGGGGTTACTAACATGCAAACAGTGATAAAATGCATGCTTGGAGATAGAGATTGTTGGTCGACAGTTTGGGCATTGTAGTCATTTATTTGTTTCAATACTAAAAGCAATCTAGCTATTACATAACAGTATACAAACTAACAAAAGGACTGTTGACACATCCTGGCTATAATTAGTGCTGGGACAAATACCTGAATATTCAAACAAACATTTTTTTGACATGTATTTGGATACAAAAATCAGATGTTCGTTTCGCTAGAAACAACAAAAATACCTTGCCCCCCCTGCTGCTATGCTGTCTCTGCCTGCATTCTGAACAATATAATGTCTGTATTACTTTTTGAAATTGTACGAATATCCAACGAATATTTAAATTATGAACAAATATCTGCTAATGAAAATCCTGTGTTTGTCCCAGCACTAGTTATAATTAATGGGTTTTAACACACAGTAGTTCACTACAGTAAATATGAATGGAATTTTACAAAAAAATCCAGATGAACGTAAATGTGTATAATGCGGGAGGCTGCCCTTCTGCAGCCAGCAAGAAGGGTTTAAGTCCATAGTGTTTGTTCCTCTACCTTTATAGCTAACCAAAAGTTGAAAACAAAAAATAAGTAAAGGACAGTGTTGCAGAGTGTCCCCAACACTTTTGTGGGTCCAGCACCTATATATATATATATATATATATATATATATATATATATATATATATATATATATATATATATATATATGTATGTGTGTGTGTGTGGTGGTGTGTGTGTGTGTGTGTGTGTGTGTGTGCACGCGCTGTTTGTGAGTAAATATATGTATTATATATATATATATATATATATTATATATATATATATATATATATATATATATATATATATATATATATATATATATATATATATATATGTGTTTTGTGTGGACGGATGAAAGCCGTCTGATTTATTAAAAGCCGGTCTCATAATAGTCACATGGATGGGGTTAAAATCCCCATTCATAAAAACCTCGTGCAGAAGGTGACCATCTCCCGAGTTAATTCATTGATTATTTGTTACTAATCGGGAGGTAGTCACCTCTATAAAAGCCTGCAGCTTTCTGCGCTCAGGCGGAGAGTGTCAGAGGAGAGACGTAAATTTACTGGTTGTTAGTGTCTGTTTGTTTGGCCCTTGTACCTTTTTGTTTGGTGTTTTGTGTTTGTTCTTTTGTCTTTTGTTTTATTATTTAATAAAGTACTGAGCGCTGTAGAGCCTCAGGTTCACCGCCATTCCGTGTTTTCGTTTCTGTTCTGGTTGGACGTCACCACTGCAAGCCACACTTTCACAGTTGGTGTCATCATGGGATAATAGCGCCTCCTAGCGTCAGACCAGGAATACTGGGATTTTTAAAAAGAACAGCAGTGTTTTTTTTTTGTTTTGTTTGAAAAAAATAAAAATGGGAAGAAGTGGCCAGAGAATGCAGCAGCAACAGCAACACCAGCAGCAGCCAGCACATCAGCAACAGCGCAGGGCCGGTTGCAGGTCCTGCGCTGTCTCTACCACACTGGACGTCTACCTCACCTGCCTGAAAGGTAAGGAATGGAGCAAATAGCACCCGACCAACCCCTTCCATGGCAGGAGAGGGCAAGAAATTGCCCAGAGCAGGAACCGGAGGATGAGGAGTCAGTCCATAGCCCAAGAACGAGGAGACCGAGCGTCCACAGCCCAAGAAAGGGAAGTCCTCTGGTTTGCAGCCCAAGTCTCCACCAGCAGAGGGGAGAATACCTGCTGGTTTCACCACCACCCT
Organism: Polyodon spathula; assembly: GCF_017654505.1. Taxonomy (NCBI): domain Eukaryota; kingdom Metazoa; phylum Chordata; class Actinopteri; order Acipenseriformes; family Polyodontidae; genus Polyodon; species Polyodon spathula. Next base: position 91,469,548 of record NC_054534.1, read on the forward strand.
CACGAGGAGAGGAGCAGGAGCTGCCTCTGCTTCCGTCCCAAGTGCCTGTGGGAGAGGACCTGCATCCTCTGAGGCGGACTGGTCCACTCTCCTCTGAGAGGATTTGGGACTGGCTGACGGAGCCTGAGAGGGATATCGACGAGGCCCTCCCTGCTGTAATCAATCTCCTGTGGGCCCGAGATGGGGAGCGCTGGGAGGCCTGGGAACAGCAACACCATCCAGCATCCCTCCCAGACATCGCAGCCATGGTGTTCAACTATCTGGCTGCTGTTATGGGAGGGGCCCTGCTGCTGTCATCTCCAGCACCAAAAGGAGAGGAGCCATCACTGCCATCTCCAGTGCCAGAGGGAGAGAAGCCATCACTGCCATCTCCAGTGCCAGAGGGAGAGGAGCCATCGCTGCCATCTCCAGCGCTAGAGGGAGAGGAGCCATCGCTGCCGTCTCCAGCGCCAGAAGGAGAGGAGCCATCACTGCCGTCTCCACCAACAGGAGCAGAGCAGCAGGAGCTGCCTCTATCTCAACTACCTCCACCGCCAGGAGTACAGCAGCAGATGCTGCCTGTCTTCACCATATCCACTGCCATGGGAGGACTGCTTGCAGCTCACACCTCCATCAGCAGAGTGTGAATTCCTGCTGGTTCCACCTCCACCGCCATGGGAGGACTACTTGCAGCTCACACCTCCATCAGCAGAGTGTGAATTCCTGCTGGTTCCACCTTCACCGCCATGGGAGGACTGCTTGCAGCTCACACCTCCACTACCATGGGAGGGACTACTCCTGCCCTGCTTCACTCTGCCTAAGGATGCCTGCCATCCATTGCCTGGGGTTGCCTGGTGCTCTTCATCGCCTGAGGTTGCCTGGTGCTCCGCATTGCCTGGGGTTGCCTGGTGCTCTGCATCGCCTGGGGAGCTACCAGTTACAGGGTACGAGGGTTCGCCTCCCGAGGGTCCGCTGCTGCCACCGTCACCTCCCAAGGGTCCGCTGCTACTGGTGTCGCCTTTATAGAAGTCCCTTTAGTGGGACAAGGGAACTGCTTCCTTAGTTGAAACGGACATATATGGATTGTTTAGAAATTTCCCCTCACACCTATTCAGCAGTCAAGTTACAAATTTCTCAATTTTTAATCTATTTTTTTTTAAAGACAAAACCTCCTTTTAACTCAAACATGATATCATTAGAAATATTAGGTTTCTTAAACAAAAACAAATGACAGCTATACATTTGATGGACTGACAGGAAACATAATTTTGCGCAGTATGCTGTGCCTAACTTTTACATGGATGCAGATGCAGGCCCTACATATAAATCTATACTTACAGCCCTGTGAAATTATTTTTATTTTTTATAATTTTAGTTTAAAACAACTCACTAGAATATCAATACTAGTAGTATAGGTCTACATCATGTATTAACTACCTACATATTTTTATTAAACATTATCCGCTTTTTTTATTTTTAACATTTTGACAAACATATCTTGCAGAGATAAATAATTTAGTTACCTCTATTTCTCATTAGCGGCAGTTACAGCAACGTACAGTTCCCCTACTCTTTAATTAACTGCCTATTTACAGTAAATACTGGTCATGCCCTCTATAAAAATTCAATAAGATAAAATAAAAATATATATGTTTACACTTCCCTACTATTGTGGGGCTGTCATAATAATTGCACATGCACCTATTAAAAACTAAACAAATAAAAAAACGATAGGAATTGTATTTCAATCCCATTGCACTGAAGCAGTATACAACAAGCTTGGGGTTTCTCAGTATTTAAACACTAAGCAAAGCAGATGAATTCATTCAAATTCAATCAAAACCAAAACAGCATTTGTTCCAGTACAAAGTGCTCCACTTGAAATAAAACAAATAATTAGCATACTAATACAAAATATAAGCAACCAAGCTGTATTTTAACCAAAAAGAAAAGGAATAAACAGCTAATGCTTTGAATCTATCTTCGCAAATGACTCACTCCAAATTATACATCTGCAAAAGTGCTAGTCAGAGCTTCTGTTTTTCCCTTCAGGCTGTGCCTATGACAATAGCTGAGCCTTGACAACTATGATTGCAAGTATTTATTTAAAGTATTTTTTGAATAAACCTCCCAATTTCATTTTATATTTGCATTTCGATTTTACTTAGTTTTACATGTTGCATTTCTTTTTATTTTGTGCTATCTCGGATTTGCGAGAAACACGGGGCTCTACCTACACTATATGGAGAGAAAGTAGGTTGGCCAACATTTTCACATGGCCTGAATAGAATGAGCACTTGGGACTGTCCAGGGAGGCTCAAGAGTCAGGTAATGACTGACATAGATAAAGAAAGGAAGCTACTAACACAGAACGACTCAGAATAATTTAAATCATCCCAAAACAACTAAAATGACATTGGGATTGTCTTACTTTTTAGTTCTATAAGCATTAACATTAATTTTTCTGTTTTAGGATTAACTGCCATAATTTCTGACTACCTAGAACCGCCAAGCACATCAATTTGATGTTTACATTTTTTAAACAGCTTCGATATGAAAATGAAAGACAAACTATTGGATACAACTAAAAAGTTTTATTCATGAACATCATATCATAGCAGAAACACTATTTAAATGGCAACATAAAAGGCTATAGATGCATATAGCAGAATTGTGCAAGAATGCCATCTGACACAACCTCCTCATTGAACTTGCAAGTCGCTCTTGGATATTATGTAGTGTCAGCTACATCAAATATAATAATAATAATAATAATAATAATAATAATAATAATAATAATAATAATAATAATAATGTTACCATTTCTATTGCATGACTCTGTGGCACAGTGCTTCTATGGGGAAACAGTAACACCTCCATTGTTGTGGGCAAATCCTTGTTGCCCTCGTTGCCAGGGCAAATACTTCTAATTTCCCTCAAATCAAAACAATTCTGTGACATTGTCTATATATAAAAAAATGAATCCAAGGTTTGTTTACATCTAGGAGCTGTGATGTAAACACAGACGCAGTGCCATTGAATTACAGCCAGAACACACCACCCCCACATTCCACTGAAATACATACTTCTGTGCAGGCTAGGAAGGGAGTGGGGGGTGGGGCTTGTATATTAAAATAACACTATTATAGGCTATACAAAAGAAATAAACCTGTATTGTAATATGCTTCAAAATGACCATCTGGCGGTTCTAGGTAGGTGGTTCTTATAAAACTGTTATTTTTTGCAAATTTGCCACTCAGACAGCGTTAGGAAAAGTCAAGAATGGACATGCGCATGAGATTCACAAATGCAGAGTTATTTACATATGTATACCTCAAAATGTCAAATTGACGCAGATGGCGGTTCTAGTGTTAAACAGATTGATTTTGGAATAAGGCCTGGGGGGCTTCCGAAAAACAGTTATTAATAAAATCAATCTGTTAATACTTTGCAATTGAGTCAATGAGGTTGTTAATTATCACATTTCTCATTAAAAAGCTTAACTGTCACGGGTCACATACATCACTTCCTGTCTCAACGACTGTATTTTCTCTGATACGTTTTACTTGCCTCCGCAATAAATAAACTCAACATGATTTGAAGAAGCCACTGAACCCACAGTATTATAAGCACATTTTATATGCCTACAAACATGTGAAGGTGAAAGTGTACATTGTACATAAAGTGTGGGGGGAGTCTGCCAACATTACAAATATCACAACATTAAAATATAATCAATGTTAATGATGTTGACCACATTTCTAGTGGATCTGTGTGTTCTATTGTACGCCTCTTCTTCATTCTTGTGTGGATTAGACACAGGTGTTAAAAGCCGAGGACACATTACAAATCCGCAATCACCTAAGGAAACTTTATTGTCATATCTAACTATGTCTAATATGCTGTTTTCTATACCATGATTTCATCATTTACTCTTAAGTTTTTATTTGCATAATTCAAATAAAAATGCTTCAAACAGTAGAGGTCAGCTGTCATATAATGTACATATCCAGAGTTCAGGCTACAATTGAATTGATCATTTTTAGTAGTAACATTACACTGGGTGCAAATAATGGTATATCATTTTAGTAATGCAACAAACATTCCATGAGGTACAAATGGTTAAAGCAAGTGAATAAATCTCATTCATAACCACAAGTATAGAAAAAGCTAAAATATTTTCACCTGCACATACTGAATTATCTAGGTAGTCTGTAAGAAATTAACTCTGGTGCTGTACACTCTGTCTGTATCATTGGTGTCACAACCACTCTGTTAAACTTCTGTTTCAAGGTGAGTTACATACTTAATTAAAATCCTCCTTTTCCAAGTGCAAATAAACTATTGATAAATTATGACAATTAACAGGGATTTGCAATTAAATTCCCAAGCAAACAAAATAAATACTTGCAAGAAGCACTGCTGGATATTATTTCGTAAATCAACATAATTTTGGAAATCAAAGTGGCACGATTATTTAATTAAAAAAATAGGCATAACTTGAAAATGCCACAATCAATGCCACACACCGATTTGTTGATTAACGCTGGAGTTCTCATTTACAATCTCTTGAAAATCCTGTCCATTGCGTGGTAGTGTTTTTTTTCCTACTTAGGTTAGGGTCAGGTTGAGAGCACTAATCTAATTCCACTTGTGCCCAAGCCAATTGAAACTGTCTTCTGAGAGTGAAAGTGGCAACTGAAGTTAGCCCATCTAGCTCCTTTACAGTTGGACACAGCTATCCAATACATTTGAGCGGATATATTTTAATATTTAATCTTATATTTTACTTACCTGAACCAGTTTGCAATCTGTGTAGCTAAATATATTATACATTTGTTTACTTCTACATTTTGAAACAATTTTAGATTTTTGTTTTTTTATCGTTGAAATTGTTGTTTATTCATCCTAGCATGCCTTGCACGATGACATAATTTCCTCCTTCTGAATCGAACTTGGGGCCATTACTGAAAAGCTACTTGAGCCAAACCAACATCGTAAAGCCCAGCTTACAAAAGGAAACATCCCTACAGGCAAAATATATTGAAACAACGTTGATTTAACGACGCTGAAGTGGCATTGAAAATTGGTTAGATTTTCAAATGGAAGCAACTGAATTGTCAACATTGGAACTGATGTTGAAAACCGACATTGAACCAACGTTAACAATTCAGTGTTGACTCCGTTTGCAAATCTAACCAATTTTCAACGTCAATTCAACGTCGACGTTGAATCAATGTTGTTTCGATGTATTTAGCCTGCTGGGGGTAATACTGCTCCCAAAGAAGTGATGTAGATCAGTGGTTCACAAACTGTGGGTTGCAAAAGGTCCTGAGGTAGATCTCGGAACAGGGTATAGTGAACACATACCATTCAAATATATTTGTACATCAATGTATGTAAAGGACATTATTATTATTATTATTATTATTATTATTATTATTATTATTATTATTATTATTAAAAAAAGATCACCTATTTTTCATTTTATAAAGAATTTGTTGAACAAATCCCCACGTTATGCAATAGACTCAACCACAAATACTTTGCGTCATATTATTAGGAAGCCTATCAAAAACATCATCAATAAATATTTACCTTACTTTGCCTGAACGCTAATGGGTTAATATTCATTGTGGTGGTAAAGTTAAAAAAAAAAAAAAAAAAAAAAAACCAGATTTCCCGATTAAAAAAAAGAATCCTCATACAAGCAGTGACAATGTGATGTTATTGCTTGTCTCAATGTGGATATTATTGAAAATAATGCTAGGTAAGGAGGGTCCACAAAAAATAAAATATGTCCTGCTGTCAAATAATACTGTACAAAGCAATGACTAACTGAAGACATATCAGACGATAGAGGTTTGTAGCTGAATGAACAGCTTTACTCTCCAAATGGATTCTGAACAACGGTATGCATGTTTATAGCTATTGTAACTTTACTGTACTCCTGCATTTGATTGATACAGTGAGCATGTTGTATTTGTGTGATTGAACTTAGACTTAAAATGTATTAGGTTAGGACTTTTCCAACAGCAGTTAAACACAGTAAAATGTGTTATGAGCTTGATTTTTATTACAGCTTTTGCATGTTCTCAAGCCGGACCCCCTCATCAGTTTTTCTCCCAAAGTGGAATGATTGATTCAAAATACAGAAGTTTATTTGTAGCTACCTAATTAAATAGTGACAGTGGAATTAATGCTAATAGGCCTATCGCTGTTGGTGAATCATTACTGTGCATGGTGACAGTGGGTGCAGAGGAAACATTTTGCATGAAAGACTTTTCAAATTGCAAAAAGACAACAGAAAACTGTAGCGTTCTACAAAAAAAAACAAAAAACAGTTCATACGTTTCTATGTATAATTTACATGAAAAGTGCAGTTCTGTTAGCGGTTTAAACATTAGAAAACTATAAAAATAACCAGGGTTTCATGGCAGTAAGAAACCAGTGAACAGTGTGTTTCATTTTATTGTAAACATTTTTAATATTCAAGTTACAGATTGCTTTATATTTTCAATGTTTTGTTTTCCATCAATTGTGTTTTTTAGGTTGGCTGTATCTGAATAATCTACTATTTGGTAGTGCCCTGGAATAGAGCTTGCTGGGGTTTCTACTGTACTGTAGGTTTCTACTGTACTGTAAGTGTGCACTCACCATATCTGTATCAGAAACAGGTCCAAAACTGGTAACATAGATGTCAGTCTTCACTTCTGTTACTCTGTCTGAAACAAAACACATTAAAAAAAAGAATACATTCAACAATCTACTTGGTTGAAATAATACCTTGGGAGATGCAACACAAAACCTCCTACACTTTCTTAAAAAGGTATCCAATGCTTACTCTAGTCTAAAGCACTACTGTTTCCATGGCAACATCATACTATCATTACAGGATTTCAGGCTTTAAATATCCATTGCATAAATAAATCATGTTTCTTTTGCATGTTTTACTTCTAGTAACTTTATTGGGCTATTTAGTGCAATTACATGCCTCAGTTTCTTAATTAAATTAATGTAATCATTTGTATGCCTGTTCACATTAGAGTGTTCTGATCTTCCTAAGGACAGACCATAATTTTTTTCAAAGGCTGCCTGCATACAGACTTCAGTTATTTATGTTTTTTTTTTAATTCTCACAAAATGACCTACATTTAAAGCCCATCCCCATTAAAACAAACACATTGCTACAATAATGAGGTTCCAAGAAATCCCTAGTTGTTTTGAAAAGGGATTTCTAGTACATTCTAACATTGAATGATTGTATTCAACGCTATCAGATCTCATTTTGGAATCTAGGCCCACTGAAAGAATGACAGGGTGAATTGCACTGTTCTGAGCTCACCTGTTTGATTGAGGTGTCAACAACACCCTATATTACGGAACTGACATGTCTCGCGTTACAAGGTAATGAAATGTCTTCCAACACAACATAAAAGTTTAAAAGGTAAACTAGAAAAAATAATAAATTACAGCATTTTTTTTTTTTTTTATTGCAGTGCTGTCTTGTCTTTGTTTCTTCATCAGCCACTATTAACATTGACAAGTCACAAATGTCATGAATTTGTCAAAATTCCAGTACATCCGAACACATGACATAATCTTTGTTGTGACTTACAAAAAGTAAATGCATTGTGTGTATGGTTTCACAGTATTTGCATCCTCTTGCCAAAATTGCACAAGAGGACTTGTCAAATAACCATACAAGACATAAAACACAAAACTCATATTTGCAACCAGTAAAAACCCTGTATGCCTTTTTAAGGACATTGCTTTTAATTTAATTACTATGAACAAAAGAATGACTAGCACACTAAAAATGTTCTTCATTTCTTTGTTAACTATGTGTTAATGTGTGTGTGTGTGTGTGTGTGTGTGTCTATATATATATATATATATATATATATATATATATATATATATATATATATATATATATAGACACACACACACACACACACACACACACACACACACACACACACACTGTATTCCTTTGAATTTAAGACCCAGGCCAAATTTCCCACCCTCAAATTAAGGAAAAAATAAAAAATCAAATAAAGATGCATTTACTCATATAAGAAAAATACATATAGAGGCAATTTGTAACTATGCTGTCACTCTAAGCATTACAGTTATGTGCTGCTTCTCATTTCCAGTCGTGATTACTCACACATGTTTTTCTCCCTTTTTGGGAACTGCAATATTGCTTGGCAAGTAGAAAAATACGGGTGTCTGATTAGAACTGAGCCTAATAATGAAATACTGAAAATGTAAAGCTTCTCTTCAAATTCCTCAGGAAGTTAATGACGTTTTGTGACAGGGAAGACCCTGTCACTGGTTCAGCTGAGCTGATCAGGAGGTCCTGATTGGCTGGGGGCAGTGCCCAGGGATCCTATGCCTGTTTAAAGAACGCAGCAGCGCCAGTTCGTGGCTACTGCATCACAGCCATAGCTACACAGGTGGGCGCTGAGCGAAAGCTTGCCTTGTTTACATCGAGGAGGGGAGTATTTACTCTGCAGAATAACTACTAAGGAACCCTTTAACTGACAGTCAGTCACGTTGTTGTTTACTCGGGCAGTCATATCTTTTGTTGGTGATTTTAATACATATACAGTACTCAAATTTAAGACGCAGGACATTTTTGAGAAAATGAAATTGGTTTAAAAAGTGTGTCTTAAATTTGAAGTAATAGGGATTATTACACTGTTTATAAATTTTTAAAAAAGATAAGAAAATAAAACCCGATCTCATTAGCTAAACATTACACCATCTTTAAAAGTAAACAAATGTCATGCCACTTTATGATCAACTTAGAGTTGGTATTCCTTAATTAAGGACCTAATGTTTAGCTGCCTTTTTTTCTGTTTAAATACAGTATTTTTATTTTTTTTTATTTTTAGGTAACGAGTAATAAAACATAATCAACTTTTTTTTTTTTTTAATGTTAACAAGCGAACAACCTAAAAAGTGGGTGTTAAAATAAAAATGGACCCTGTATTGATTTGGGTTTGTTTTTCATATTTTTCCATGGCATTGATTTTGAAGGAGTTATTTTGGCTCTGTTTGGAATCCAATGTCAATACAATAATTAATTTGTAATACAAAATTAATTAACGGAAAACACTTTACATGACCTGGTATTGTGAAATTAAATTAATTGTGATTGAATACTGTTTGAATATAAACCATTCTGAATTGGGCATGTATTATCCTACTTCAATGTCTCTGGTTGGTTGCTGTTCCTGTGAACAAAAATCAAACCATAAAACTGGTCCATAACACTTACATTAGACTCTTGCTGTCATTTTAAACAGTATCTTTACTAGAGTTTCTCTGATGGAGTGTTATTTTGCAATTAGACTTAATGCTGACCCTCAAATTACAACCTGCAAACCTTTAATATAGTATATGACAGATTAACAGTATGTAGTGTCTTCAGGCTTCCCATTCATCAGACCTTTGCCACTGCACAATAATCACTTAACTGCCCTAACAGGATTGGCTCTGTCACCAGTTTCAAATGACAATAAGATAGATAATTCAATTTAGGGCCCTCGGGAAATAATGTCCCAGTCGTACGCATAACCTGCTGAGCCAACATACCACCCTTGATGTGGCACTGTATAACCGTCAGGCCTTTAAATCCTGTTTACAATACTTAGTAAGTGTGAAATACAGATGCATTACGTAATGGCAGATTCAAGCTTCTAGAAAATCACTACAGCTTGGCATTTTCTATTGGCTTGGGACAATGTCCTGTTTTGTCAACTAAATCACTCATCTGTACTATGGTTTCTAAAGCATCACCATGACTATTTCATGTTCCAAGGGGCAGCATTCTGATATTACACCCCACATCAGAAATCAATATTAGTTTAGTATTCTTCAGACATTTTTATTTCTCACACAAACTGTTTCTTTGATTGCCATGCACACCAGTGCTGAACAGATGTTAATCCCCATGTTTGAATGCCTGCTAGGCGTGTATTTATCACCTTGGAACTGGTTTATTAGCAAAATGTCTAGGTATGTACAAAAAAAAAAAAGTTTGTCTTCATTTTTAAAATACAAATATTATTTAATGGCAATTGCAATTGCCATTCATTTGTACTTATCAGCAAAGTTACATTATGTTTTGGAATAGTTTGTTTTGGGTTGGTTGTTTGTTGGTTGCAAGTCACAGAGCTGTGCTAAAGTAAAACACTTTAGTTTTAATGCCAAAGTATTCTTTTTTTTTCTTTTTTTTTTTTTTTGAAATGGAGAAAAGCTACTGCATTTATGCAATAAGACCCCAGCTCATCAAACACTAAATAAAAGATCTGGCTGGCAGCAGAGTCTGTGATGTTCATAATTTATTCAAGTAGGAGAATGGCATTCTACCATAATTATACTATAGAGGTTGATCTTACTGGCTGCTATTTCACCAGAAGGCATACTGTAGGTCCTTACAAAGGAGTATGTTAATCATGGAATTCCCTCAAAAGACAGCCACATGCATCAGTGGAAAATGTCAGAACCACTTTCTCATGTTTTTCTTTTTTTCTCACAACGCCTGTTTGCATATATTTCAGTCATGTTATTTCTAGTAGTGCATGTCGAACTTCAATTCATGCAAATATATTTGCACCCCAACTCACCCGGCAGTGATTTTAAGTTTTTATCAATATCGTTATGGTGATAGGTTTTCCATCATCTTGAAAATGGTTAACTATCTGAGAAATTGGATTGCCAATGACTTTATGACATGAAACAGAAATGGAAAATAAAAATTTTCTCCCATGTGAGTCTTTATATGGCATGTCGCAGAACGGTGTCTTGGAAAGTTTTGATACCTTGCTGCCTTAAAATTGGATATCAAAAATATCAAAGGAATTCCTACCTCTGCCCTTTTCACCCATGACAAACTGACTGTCAAAAGCACTACTTCAGAACACCTGGGGAAGGCATTACTAAAGCATTACAAAAGCATGACACCGGGTGATAAGAAGGAGATCCAACAAAATGCAAAAGAAAAAAATACGAGACTGACCATAAGTAATGTAAAAAGTGTGGAGAGTAATCAGAATATATTTATGAAAATGCTTTGGCCATAAAGAAACATTAACCCTTTAGGGTCCTATGTCAGACCAGGTTTGACATTGCGATTTTCCCTTTCCAGTCCAATGTTGGACACTGTCCGACATCATCGAAAAGATGTAAATTACATGTCTCTAGTCATTTTTTCTCCGTAAAAAGCTGAGAGAACCATTCAATGGCCGAGTGAGACCGATAGGAGCTGATTGAAACCTGGAAAAAAAGGGGCGTGTGAGCAATAGTCCTAGCAGCTGCACCATACAGAGACAAGCAGACATAAACAAAGGAGGTAACTGCTTCTGCATCCAGTGCTCAAAGAATATCACAGACATTTGCAGCTCTTTGAGATGTTCTAGTAATACAATAATGACTTGGATCGCATTATTGAGGAGTTTGGTGATAAAACGATTGATCAGGAGAGGATTTATCAGTATGCACGTCTATAAAGAGGTATGTGAAAAATACAGCAAACAAGGGGTGTGGCTTGGCTGAAGATGCAGTACTGATGTCACTTAGTATTGCAATGCCCTTTAAACCAGTTTTACTCGGGGGGGAAAAAAAAATTTTAAACAGCTCATGTAAAATAAACAGCGCGTGTGAAAATAAATTGGACCTGACTTGCCTGATAGGCGCTGAATAAATGGACCGCAAAGGGTTAAGAATCCCGCCATAATGAAATGGATTAGATCTAGAGGCCTCAAATACAGACAGTGGGCCTCATTTATGAAAGGGCACTAAATCTGGAGTTAGTGCGCACATATTGAAGTGAGCCTACCCGGTGTGATAAATCTAAATTTACTGCCCCATTTACTAACAGAGAACACATTAATTTACATGCAAAGTATTTGGCTAATTTACACACCACTCCGTGCACGCTACACGTATAGAGAGCGATCATTTATTGTGCACGATAATGTCAGAGACTTAACCATGGCATACCTTTTGGACAGTAGCTTATTGTGAAGGTGGCTTAAACTGGCTGAAAATGAGCGATCAACAGAATAGGCACTCAGCACGGAACAGGCAGAGGCAACGCAAAGCGAAACTGCACTGCTTATCTTTTACTTTTATTATGTATTCCTTGCCTGATGTAAAAAAAAAAAAAAAAGCCTGTCTCCTTGAATGCATTCGGCTCACCTATTAGTTTCTAAAATTGCATTGTACTGTATTGTTTTGGGATTCTTCTTCAAAACAACCCGCCTCTTTAATATAACATGCACATATTCAACATGTGCAGTCTGCATTGTATGAGTGATATTCCCATTAAGCCAATCACAGGTCACATACATAGTAAAAATGCCAATCAAATAGCACACAGGATCGCAACGACTCCTCCCTCTTGGGCTTAGGATGTTCGGGCTCCTCCCACTCAGGCGTAGGACGTTCGGGCTCCTTCGGATTCCTCCTCACCCTTTCCTCTCTCTGCCTTCTTCTCCTCACTTTCCTCTCCTGGGTCTCCAGGCACTCTTGCTCCAGCCGCTGGCATGGAGACTGCCCCTCTTCTGTATCCGGGAGAGGGCAGTCAGCCACTCCATGCACATAGCACTCCACTCCAGGAACCAACCCCTCCCTGGCTCTACCAAGCCTCCACAAATGCATCCAGGTCCTCGTCACAAATTTCCCTGGATGCTTCTAGGGAGGTTCCTGCTTTCTCCGACCACTTTTTCCCATTTTTTTTTCTTTCTTTTCTTTTTCTCCCAAACAAAACGAAAACACTCCTTTGTAAAAAAATAAATAACCTGCCGTATTTCTGGTCTGACACTTGGAGGCGCTGTCGTCCCACTTCAGACACCACTTGTGAACATGATGGCTTTGCAGGGGTGACGTCAGATCAGAAATGTAGACTCCAAACAATGAGGAATGGTAGGTGAATCTGTGACGTTACGGTGTCCAGAGTTTTATTGTAAATAATAAGAAACAAAGGATTTAAACAAAACACATGACTGAAAATAAAGGGCGCGTTGGCCAAAGTAAATAGACAGACAAACAGACAAATGAACAAAGTGGATGGACAGAAAACAAGTACCGTGCTGGAGCTTCCAGCACAAAATAGCAATTGTTAACAGACTCTCTCCTTCTCTCTCCCCTTCTCCACTCACAAACACACAACCCCGAGTGCGTGAAAACATGCTGTTTATATGCAGCTGTACCGAGACCCGATTTCTAATCAATCATTCAGTTGGAATCTTGGTACAACTGCACATGAATTAATAAAAGTGCAATTCCCCGTGCTCACATATTATCCTCGTGCCTAAATACAAATATACATTTTAAACACTTGTGCTCGTAACCCATATTTACATCCTGTGTATTTTATACATAAACACCAACAATAACACACTACATACAACATAAAACACTAATAAACATAAAGGGGCAGGACACTCCGCCACAGTGCACCATATATGACTGAGCAAAAGAGTGGACTGGCTAGCAGAGTGCCGGAAAAAATGAAAGCAAGAAATGCAGACGTACCCATTTTCTTACACTGGATTCTGCATCAACCGCATCATGTGGAAAAGTTGCACAATTAGAACACGTAATGAGCATTGTTATCAAGTGTGCGAGTCAAGTGTCCTGACAGAAGTCATAAAATGTACATTTCAAAATGGTACTGTTTACTGTTTCTATGGTGGCCCAAAAGTGCAAGGCTAATCTAAAAGTGGGCAGCATCTTAAAAGGGTGGCGAATACAAAAAAGCATGTTGGAAATAAAAACGTATGACGGAAATGCTGCTCAGTTTTATTTCCGTCATAAGTTTTTATTTCTGTCATGCTTTTCCTGTATTCGCCACCCTTCTCTGTGAATTCGACATGCATCTTTGTAGATTAGCCTGTACTTTTTAAGAGGACACTGACTTGCACTCATAAACCCATTGTATATTTTGAATTTTATAGTTTGTCGGTATCTTTTTCTTTTCAGTGTTGTTAAAAAAGTTATATTTTAGAATATAAGTTAAATGTTGAGACTTAGCATTATATACGCTGACATGTTTTTTTATTCTTTGATATTTCCATTGAATGTAAAATACCCATAGAATTCTATTTTCTCCATTATTTTACATTGTGATATTGAGTTTTTTTGTCAGTTTTCTAGGAAAGCTGCTTCTAGTTAATGTGTTTTGGGTAAAGTAGTATATTTCAGTATACTGGCCTATATACAATTTATACAGACATTTTCACATACATCACAATGTGTGTGTGTGTGTGTGTGTGTGTGTGTGTGTGTGTGTGTATATATATATATATATATATATATATATATATATATATATATATATATTTTTTTTTTTTTTTTTTTTTTTTGTTTTGTTTTGTTTTTTTTTTACGGGGTCGGGCGGTGGAAGGTGAACAGTCTTAACCAAATGGGCCCTTGGGCCATATTATATATCGGTTCAAACAAAAATTTCCATCACCACCCCCACTAAACACAGAACAAACTGTTTTTTTCAATTGCAACTTCCCTGAATCCCGTCGGATTAAATCTGTTGACTTGTCAAACTGACAATGAATAATAGAAATCAAAAGCAATTGAGATCCGTTTTAACGAATTAAATGGCAAAGAATAAAGTTGCAATAATTCAAAAATGGCGGTTAAAAAGATGAAAAATAGATTTGACATTAAAGCAGGCACAAAACTTTAATGTGCACAATACAGTTATTGCCTTTCAGTAAATACGGTGTAAATGACGCTCATCTCATTATTCAGAGCGGGGTGCCTCATTTAAATATATTATCGTGCATTACCATACACATCACATAGTCATTCTGACTACCATAGTGTGGCACAGTAAAAACAGTGTACACCATAATATGCCCACTATTTCGTGCAATAATGAATAAAATTGTTACAGTAAATACGGAAATCGTTAACGTGCACAGTAATTAAAATTATCCTGCACAATAAAGCTTAGCGTCCTTTCGTAAATGAGGCCCATTATCTCACAATGAAAGTAGGTTGGCAATTGGCCATTTAATAGCATATTGGCCAAATGGCAATATAAAATGGGCTAACTCAGACAAAGACATGGTTTAAGCACAGATAGATTGGTTATTTTTTCACTCTTTGGAGGAAAGTCAGGGCAGGCCAAGTCTGTATGACTGATGTAATAATTCCAGTTGTATTAAGTGTGGCATTAAGAATGTAATGTTTTTATTTGTACGCTGCCTGTTTTTAACACATTTAAATGCTGGGGTACTACCATTGTGGCTCAAATTGCATGCTGTTTCCTATAAGTGATATGCACTATTATTTCTGACTGAAAAATCAGATGGTTTGCAAAAATTTGAAACCATTTGGGTAAGAATTTGAATGGTCAAAAATACAGTAACTGAAAAAACAATACAAGGTGTTATTTTTAAAATGTATATTCCTTAATACATGTGTTTTTCTATTACGCTTTGACTGAACTCCTGTCTCATCAAGACAATACCCCCAGAAAGCTTCCAAGGAAGGACTTGACTAAATTTGTCACTTTACCAACTAGACAAATACAAAGTAGCAATTTGAAAATTATCTTAAGTTTGCTATCTCAAATTAGTTTGTGTTTATGTTGGATTACACAAAAGCATCTTACCTAAACTGACATAATGTTTGAAAGGTATGAAAGGTTTCAAACAGACAGCGTGAGATGTGTGTTTATAAAAAGTATATCAATTAAAGTAGACTGGTTACCACACAGTAGTACAGAAATGTGAGAAAACAGACTTTAAAGAAAGCATGTGGTTTTACAACAATCTAGGACCACATGAGTCAGACAGCCACTGACATAAGATTCGAAAGAGTAACTCGTTGTGTACATTGTATAAAAACAAAAGGGCAGATATGTGAAATGGACTGTAGCCAAGCCTTTCCTCTGGAGTACAGAGTTCATATCTGACTGGTTGGTGAAAATATTTTGATAGCATCAGTCTCTTGTCAACAACTACAAACAGCATAACATCACAACAAAAATGTTTTTTGTTTTTTGGGGTTTTTTTGGCTTTTTTTACAAATGAAGAGATTTTATACAAAAAAGGTCCCGGGTTAAAATAATGTAATACCTTATATGCAGTACCACTATATACAGTACCTATAAAAAGTCTGCACCCCTTTTCAAAATTTTCACCTTTTGTTGCCTTATTGCCTGGAATTAAAATGCATTCTTTTTTTTTTCATTTATCTACACATCCTACCCCACAACTTCCAAGTGATAGAAATTTGTAGAGAATTAATTAAAAGTAAAAACTGAAATAGCTTGTTGGATAAGTGTCCACCCTTCATGTAATAGCAATCACAACCCAAGTTAAGTGGCCTCCACTTGTGTTAAATTGTAGTGATTCACATGATTTCAGGATACATTTTGCAGTTCCTGTAGGTTCCCTCTGCTGGGTAGTGCATTTCAAAGCAAAAACTCAACCATGAGCACCAAGGAGCTTTCAAAAGAACTCTGGGACAAAGTTGTTGAAAGGCACAGATCGGGATGGGTATAAAAAAAAATATCAAAGGCCTTGACTATCACTTGGAGCACAGTCAAGACAGTTATTAATAAGTGGAAGGTGTACGGCACCACCAATTCCAAACTGGATGACTAAGCAAGGAGACTGATCAGGGAGGCTACCGAGAGGCCAATGGCAAATTTGCAAGAACTACAGGCTTTTATGGCCAAGACTGGTCAAAGAGTGCATGTGACAACAATATCACAAGTACTCCACAAATCTGGCCTGTATGGTAGGGTGGCAAGAAGGAATCCCGATTGAAGTATGCAAAAAACACTCACAAGATTCTGTAGCCATGTGGCAAAAAGTTTTGTGGTCTGACGAAAGAAAAATTGAACTTGTTGGCCTAAATGCAAAGCGTTATGTTTGGTGCAAACCCAACACAGTGCATTACCCAAAGAACACCATCCCTACTGTGAAGCATGGTGGTGGCAGCATCACGTGATGGGGATGGTTCTCATCGGCAGGGGCTGGGGCACTTGTCAGGTTAGAAGGGAAAATTAATGGAGCAAAGTACAAAGAGGTCCTTGAGGAAAACCTGCTGCCCTCTGCAAGAAAGCTGAAACTGGGACGGAAGTTCACCTTTCACCATGACAACGACCCAAAGCACACACCCAAAGCTGCACTGGAGTGGCTAAGGAACAAAAAGATAAATGTCTTTGAGTGGCCCAGTCAGAGCCCCGACCTAAATCCAATCAAAAATTTGTGGCATTACTTGAGGATTGCTGTCCAGCAACGCTCCCCAAGGAATGACAGAACTTGAACAGTTTTGTAAAGAATGGTCAAATATTGCCAAATCTAGGTGTAGAGACCTATGCCATCAGACTCTCAGCTGTAATTGCTGCCAAAGATTTTTTATAATCTAAAGCTAAAGCTAAAGGTTATCATATCCAGCTAGCATGTACAGTATCCAAATGATGAAAAAAAAAAAAACTATAACCCGTCAACAACTGATGTATACAATATAAAACAATGTAGAACAATATTGTATTGAAAATCAGTTAATTTCATTTGGCTATTGAGTGGCAGCATGATTTATTCAGATAACGGTATTCCTGTTAGTAAATCCCAAACAGAATAAGGTGCGTTTTTTGTCTGTGCTGTATATCTTCCCTCTAACTAACCACTGCGAAACCTGTAGCTCCTGCATGATTCAGCACCAAGGCCAGTACACTTGCTGTGGGCAATTTGCATTCAGGTATAAAGGTAGCTTGCATCATGGGGGTTTGGGGAAAAAGTACACTGGTTCATTCTCTGCCATTTTCGAATGTGGAATGTCAGGGTTTAAGGGATTGGGTGCTATTTCTTCAATGAGGGCCTGAAAGTCATCTTCAGCCACAGATACAACCCTTCATTGAACTGATATATTGTGAAATGCAGCAAGCAGGCATCTTCAGGGGGACATTGCAGTGCACCTCGAGATCTTTCCAAACACCTGAAACACATTTTAGAGCCATCCAACTCTCCAAACATATTTCGGGGAAAACCCTCTGCTGTATTTGCCATTAAGTATAGCAATTTGTGTTATCAGTTGCTGTGAGAGAATAGTAGCTTACACAAACAGTAATATAACTCTGATACATGTATAGATCTACTTGTGCACAACTGCAAATAAATTAGGCATACAACATGTCACATATTTTTAATTATCTGCACCATAATGTAAAAAAAAGTTACAACTAATAACAGTTAAACAATGCAAATAAAAAGTAACATGACCTGGAAGTAAACTAGTTAAAAGTAATAAACCACTGGACATCCTTGGAGTTACACCACCATAGGCTACACACCCAAATTAAGTAATTAAACTAGTATTCAAATTACATTTACGAACCATGAATATTAACGAAGAGCTGACGGACAAGACAGTAAGATTTCCGTTGACTGATCAGGCACAACGGCAAAAAAAAAAAAAAATACAAAAATGTAAACCTCCTTTATACATTTGGAATACTTAAGTACCATGAAAAGAGGCATTTATGAGCAATTTTCTTTTTTATAAAACGGTGTGTTAGTGATTGGTTCATCAGTGCTCCAAGCCATTACAATAACCAGCATGATTAGGAACTACTTAGGAACAAAGGTAAATTACTGCACGTGTGCTAACCATGTATCACTACACCACGCAAAATCAATGAAAACACCTGTCAAAACATCTGCTGTCATGGAAGATACTGAAAACATCCCTTTTGAACTGTTTGAGCCCATGGCAATTGATGATGTGCTAGAAAAAAAACTCTAAATGAAATGAATACCACAAAACAAACAACCTAGGCTGTTTAAATACTTCAACGACTGGCTTTCTGAAGAAAAAAAAAATACAGTAATAATAATATTCTTAGATATTTGTATGCAACAGTCAGAAATTGGAAAGACAATTGTCTTTATACATAACTTCTACAGCCCAGGATCTAATGTATAAAACAAGTGTCTTTCCTGGTGTTTTACAGAAACCATAATACAGAAAACCTACAGACGGATTATTAAAGCACAACACCAGAGCAGTCTACAGTAATTACCAGTTAGCTAGGCTGCAGTGACAAGGTGTTGCCCACTCAAGGCTGACACCTAGACATATCAATCTGTGCGGAAACATACACAAGACGCAGAGGCACAGCAACCTGTTTTAAAGGAATTCTGGCATGCTGCTTTTTTGCTTGTCCATCAAGTGACCATCAATATTTAGGTAAAAACAGGGAAAGAAAGGAACAGTCAGCTCTTAGATGAGGCACGCACATGCAATTTACAAATACTACATTTTATATAATGAAGAGGCCATTAGATACTAAACTGGCAATGAGTCATTGCAGGATACACTTACCCATTTGAAGCACATGTTTTCAATACAGCTGGAGTAAAAATGACCATGTGCCTATTAGGGCTGCTACGATTAAACCAAAAATCAATTTTTCAATCGATTCCATTCCTCATTATATGCATCAAGATAAATACTGTCCAATCGATTCAATAATTACATTTTTGTAAAGTGCATAGTTACTAACATAATTTAAGTTTATCAACGAAACTGCACTGGATGCCCCTGCCTTGCTATTTACAGTATTTCTGCCAAAGACAAGCAGTGGGTGTGTTCTTGTTAAGTGTTAACTAGCATCTCATTTGCTGACCACCAGCGAATCAGCTTTGTGAGTATGCAAAGTAGTACTCTGTGTATTTGATGTGAACAAAAAGTGAGCCGCCTTGAATCCAGTGCAGGTCGACAAGCCTGTATTCTGGCAAACAGCATGTAAACAGATTGTGCACTTTTAAGAAAAATGACTGTACATAGTTTACGCTTCTTTAGTTTAAAAATGAACTGTTTTGGGGGGATTTTTTACAATGCATTTTTCAAACCAGGCTTTCAAATCTGGGTTTACTGATTGATGACCACATCCAATCAATGTAAGTGCCACCCACCGTTGATAAAACATTTTTATGCCGGTGGCATGGCAAATTTCGCCCCCCTGCCAAATTTTGCCCCTGTAGCAATGGCGATTTTGTTTTGCGATTCAGAGTGAATAGAGTAAAAACAAATATACATTTGTGCATTTGTTATTGGTATGTAATCATAATGTTCATACTTTTCTTGCTTTTGTTATTTGTCATCTCTGGATGCTTTACAATACATTGATGTGCGTGTGATTAAATACATAATCTTTATAGTAAAAGAAACATAAAATATGGTTTCATATATATATATATATATATATATATATATATATATATATATATATATATCTATATCTATATATATCTATATATATATATATATATATATATATATATATATATATATATATATATATATATATATGAAATTTGCCATGACACTGGTCCTCCTCCAGTATCTTACATATATTATATTACAGCTAATTACCCCTCACATTCCACTGTTGTGCACAAGCTCATACTAAAAAGCAATGATATTAAAATAATCACGTTGGTGAGAGGGGGAGCAAAACTTTCTGTGGCCGGTACAATCATCTATATTTTTTAATGATTATATAATGAATGATTATATTTTGTGTGCCCAATTAATCGATTGCTATTTAGAGGCTTAACTGACAGCTTTAGTGCCTATTAATAGTGCTACATTCCTTAAATGTACACAGATATAAGTACAGGTGTGTGCTGAGTTGGAATAACAGATGACAATTGTAATATGTGGTAATTATATAACCACAGTAATGTTTAAAGTAATGCATGTATGAAAACCATCTTATATGGACAGGCCATTGGCTGAACACAGGGACAATAATGAAGGTGGCAATGCCCTGTGTAAATAGGAAGAGGAAAATATGGAATACAATCATAAACGATAGACAAATGCTGACTATGAATACAGCATGCAGTTTGCTTTTGCATTGTGGCATTTAGTCCTTGCATGCTGCTTTAGTCATGATGCTTAAAAATGAACACTGGAATTTATTGACTCAGTCATAAAAGACTGGGATTGTATGTCTAAACATGTGTAAATAAACAAAGGTTACAAATTAATTTTAAAAAATATCTTCGCACCATTAAACTGTCCTATTATTTTATTCACACATTTACTCCTGATGTATATCAGTAAAAGAATTGAAGGCTTATTTAATTAAATATTTTAGTATTCATTTTCCAAATGCATTTTCTAATTAAATGCTGGCATGTCAACAGTATCCACTGTCTTTGAATAATGAGAACATTCTTTCTTTCTTCTTTTTTTCCTTTACCTCCTAATCCAGGTCTAAGTCGATTATCATAGCCGTCCAGAAGCCTGTCAAGAATTCTTGTAAAGATGGTGATGTTATTTTTGGCTTCCTCTTCCTGGGAGTTGGCCACTGCTGATCTAAATGGAAATTGCACACATTTAAATGTATATTCTTTTTGGAATTTTGTGACACTGAATTCAGATCACTTGACCTAGGAAACAGTTATAACAAACACATCCATACACAACATAAGCACCCCCTTCAATTTCATTCCTTATAAAATACAAAAAAAAAAAAAAAAAAAAAACCTGTGTTCTGCTTTAATCACGGTAAATCAATATAAACAGTTTGTAAAAATAACCACATTGATGTTAGATTAGGGATATGAGAATAGTGTGATAAATATTGTTAGATTACGGATAGGTGAATAGTGTGATAAATATTTGCACAGTGCATCATAACAATTTATTTCATATAATTAAGAGGTCCACGTTTTCCAGTGTTCCAGTTTATGATATTTGGTTATAGTCCTATTTAGCAGAAAATCCGTCAACATAAATATCCAGCTTGTCCATGATGGCATGCAGATGTAAGCTTGTGAAGAGAGGTTCTACTGCCATTTTTTTTTCAATGAGTCACTGACACAGAGAAAGCTGGCTCTGTAAATTTATTATCATTATCGTTATTCAAAAGCTTCCCTATTCTTGACCTAAAATGGTAGGAAATAAATAACAAAGTCTTTAATTATTTGCATAAGATTTGTTTACATCAGAGTTGACTTAAATAGCCCCAAGCACTGCTTAAACAAGTCTATAAAAACATAATTATAAAGTTGCTGTTTTATTCAGTTCAATTTTAAACAGCAGAATTTAAAAGGAAGGCTTAGGCATTGACTTAAAAAGAAGCAAGTCACATTCGCCTGAGGGGAATTTCAAAAGTCACGTTGGGAAATTCCGTTTTCTTTGTGGGATTTCCACTTTAATGGCAACGTCTTGCGCTATTTTTTTTTGTAAATTATTATTAACCTTATTACGTTATATTCAAAACGAATGTAAGATAAACATGTACAAGTAGATAGAATTTTTGGCAACCGTAGACAATCAGTCTTTTTCAAGAACGCTTGAGGAAACCCCGGTATATACGGTTGTGCATTACTTAATTATAACTAACAGCAATGATGTTTATGCAACCTGGAGTCTACTGTTGATGCTATGAAGGTCTATACCACTATCTCCACCTAGAGGATTTCAGTATGAACATCGTTTTTAGTTTATTTTAGGCACAGTAGTAATAGCAACACTGTATATCACTCTCCTATAAATACACTAATCTCCATTTTCAGTGTTTACATGGATAGCACTGTACTTATTTCAAAGTTGCACTGCTATCTCCCACAACGTCTTTAAGACATCTGAAAACAAGTATTTCCAAATAAAAAATAAATGAAACGCTGCTCTTACCTTGCTTGCCAAAATATCCCCAACCAAAGACAAATACATAGATATTCAAACGCGTATAGCTTCCTCTTCATGACTGATATCTATAAGAAAAAAAATATGTAAACAATCCACAAGTCCACCTAGTAAACAGACTAAAGATAACTTTTGTGTTAAAGAAAGATCGTCATCAACTACCCGAAACTACCTTTCTTCTTAGAATAGACTGGACTTCAGTATTCTTACTAAACAAGCTACAAGATTGACATTTACTTTGATTGTTTGTTATGTAATATATCAACAATGGTTATAAACCAGATCGCGTATACATGTGACTCATTTCTTCGCTTTCCTTGTTACAGTCTTTGAATTATATATATTATATATATATATATATATATATATATATATATCATATATATATATATTATATTGTATATATATATATATAGAAATATTAACTTGAACATTAGCTTGTAAGAGTACATTTTAAACCGATTAATGCGTTGATGTGACACTTGCAATAAACGTATACATTATGCATCATTTACTGCACATATATAGTTCAATGTATTTCTTGTGAAATTCTCATTTAATTGCGATAGTAAACCACAATAGTCCCACAGATGCATCATGCATAATGTAAATGACCATAAATTATTAAAATATGCTTCTTAGTAAAAAAAAAAAATAATAATAATACATGTTTAGCCACTGACAATTCTTACCTGGAAGAAAGAATGACTTTCCTTGGACTGGTCCTGAGAAAGATGAAGAAAATGTGAAAGTTGAGCCTAAAAGCACACTGCAGCAGTAAGATGCTGCTCAGTGTGGTTAGATAAAAAAAACCGTGAACGCGCAAGGGAAACGAGGGCGAGCTTCAATCAATTCCCAATACCTAGAAATCAATTGAACTGGCGGTAGTTTGCGCTCATCCTAGAGTATGTCAACAAAACTTCCCTGATCTTCCGTCATATATCCCTTGTTTTTGTTATTTTTGCACCTGCTAACATTCTGCTCCAAATTCACTGCAGTCTGAGACAGAGAAACAAAACTACAAAGAAAAAGGAGGAGCCTTGCCGGGTCCTAATGCCTGTTAAGTAGAGTACCCCTACAGAACCTTAGAATCCACCAGTCGAGGATTTCAAACACAACAGAGGGATTTATTCTCCAACTTTATTTTAATGGGAAAGACAAATCTAAACGTATTAACTTGAATTTGTTTAAAGTTAAGTGTGTTCATGTATTAAGCCACAGCACTACATTGGTGTCATTGCAGCCAATTACAGTACAGTTTGAAATGTAAATCTAGCCTGTGTTTACTGTTATTCAGTTATATGGTGTTCTGCTTTTGACACAGTAGGCATGGATAGATAGATATAAACATTGATGTGCAGCAAAACCTAACTGTATTGTAGCTTTTTCGGGTTCTTCTGGGACAGAAATGAGACTGATGCCATGAGTAATGAATGCTCAAGCCATTTATTTATTTACAATAATTAATAAAATAAAATCATAAAGTGAGGGAAGGGAACTGGGAGCCGAAAATAAAAATAAATTATTACAATTAGTATCTGTTTCCTTTGGTCCTTTTCCACTCTATCTTTATCTCTCCCCACAATCCCCCCTCTCTGTCACTCTAGCTTTCTCCAGTTCTCCCGGTCTTTTCCCTACACCCCCTTATATCCTCTGGTTTGCCCCATCCCCCCATATTTTGCGCCAAACCCATATGCCAATTGTCCTCCACACACAACACGCAACCCCTGCACACACACACACACACACACACACACACACACACACAACATGCAACCTTTCTGCAGCGGGACCAGGTTCTCCTACAGGACCTCCATCAGCATTCCCTCACCGAGGGTGACTACACTCACCTGCATTGTGGCTCAGGTTCAGGCACTTGCAGTACCGGCACTGCGCAACGTCGCATGGCTGGTGAGACATGGCTGGTGAGACATGGCTGGAACAGAAAATCGAACCCCTGGAGCACCTTGATCCAGAGCGCCACTTGCCCCTCTGGTTCTCTGAAGCAGAGGAGCCACTGTAGCGAAGCATAGTCAGTGCTGACAGTGAAGGGCCTGCCGTACAAGTAGGGCCTGCAGTGGCGAATGGAGTGCACAACCACCAACAGCTCCCTCCGTGTGACACAATAGTTTCTCTCAGTCTTGCTGAGGGCCTACTGTAGTAGGCCACTATTCATTCCCCTTTAGGGCCCATCTGAGACAGCACATCTCCCAGTCCCACATCACTGGTGTCAGTGTCAAGCGGGAAGGGTAGGGCCAGGTCAGCGTAGGCAAAGATGGGGGCCATGGCCAGTGCATGTTGAATTTGGAGGAACGCACTGTTGCACTCTTCAGTCCAGCTGAACAGCTTCCCCTTCTCCTTGGTGGAGTGGTAGTTGGCGGGCGATGTCGGCAAACCCCCGGACAAACCGTTGATAATGTGATGCCAGCCCCAGGAAGTCCCTTACTTGGCGGACTGATGTTAGCGTTGGCCACCCTTGTACCGCCTCCACATTGGCTGGGTCTGTCGCAACCCCGTTGGCTTCTACCACTTGACTGAGGAACTGGGTCTCCTGGCACATCAGGTGGCACTTCCCTGGGTGTAGCTTCAAGCCAGATCCGGTCCAGCACCTCCCTCAGGTTGGCAATGGCCTCTGGATAGGTCGCTGCATGGACAAGCAAGTTGTTCATATAGTCCACACAAGCAGAGTGTGGAATGCCACTGAGGACACACTCCATGAAGCGCTCAAATGTGGCAGGGACATTGCAGTGAACTGCCAGAGGCCGAGTCCCATTGTGAAAGCTGTTTTTGGCTAGGCCTCAGGGGCTAGCTCAACCTGCCTGTAGCCACTGTACAGGTCAAGGGAGCTGAACCAGCAGGAGCCTGCGATTTTGTCCAGGGAATCTTCAATGCGGGGGAGCAGGTAGGCATCCTTTATCGTGACAGCATTTAGTCGCTGGTAATCGATGCAAAACCGGCTTCTGGAGTGTTAGCCGGCCCTGGCAAACAGCCAGGCTGGCTACATCTGTGGTTACTTCTGGGTGGCCTGTGCTACCACGCATCTGCTTGGGCTACCATGGCCTTGTTGTGAATGGGGAGGGCAACCTGGGCTGGCATGAGGATCTGCTCTAGGCGCCACACCTCCTGCACAGCCTTCGGCTTCACGAAAAGGATGTGCCGCTGTAGTTCTGCTGGCACTATTGCCCCAATAAACACATCCCTCCCTATCTTGTTCTTAGCCTCGTTGGACAGTTCTGTATATGCCTTCTGTATTAACATGTTACATTATTTCCCAGTGCCCCCAATGACTCACCTGGTCGCCTCCGTCGTTCCTTCAGCTGCGTCGTGTGTCAAAAAATGGATGCAGCCTGCCTGAATTTTTGTTCCACTGCAGCTGCCAGTGCAGTGTAGTTGGTCCTCTCCCCCATCGGCAGAGTCAAGATGCAGCTCTACGCCTCCCCATCTAGCGCAACGATCAATTGGCCTCCTTTCTCGGCCTCTGACCACTTGTGCACGATCACTTCAAATGCACTCTGGAAGGCCTCCCTCTTTCACTGTCTGGTTGGGGCAGACCCTTCTGCCTCGACTCTGCAGTGCGGTTTACTTCGGCCCGTACCTTGCTCTTGTCCTTTGTGACCTCAGGCTGGGGCTAACTTTCCAAACCATCTCATTCCTATCACACTCTTTCTAACACCAACGTAGCGTTTTTGGGTTCTTCTGAGACAGAAATGAGACTGATGCCATGAGTAATGAAGGCTCAAGCCATTTATTTAGTTACAATAATTAGTGAGGCAAGGGAACTAGAAGTCAAATAAAAATAAATGATTACAATTAGAATCTGTTTCCTTTGGTCCTTTTATCTCTCTATCTTTCTCCCTCACCACACACACCCCTATTTGTCACTAATTATTTTAATTGCGTAGCCTTTGCAATTTGATTATTATGTCTGATATATGCTACTGTATAGTATACATAATTGAATGCAGGCCTTCTCTCAGTATTGTGAATCATTAATATGCATTTTTTGCCATTGGCAAAAGTCTAATTGAAATTCGCAGAGATGAAATGTCCTGTCCTTAATAGTCCTCTGGGAAAAGAAGCAACTAAACAGAATGTCAGGTGGGACTACAATATATTGGAAAGCTTTTCTTCTCAAAATACAAATAGCATTTAGTAAAAATATTTATGTACCCGAATTGATTTAAAAGGTATGTTATCTTCTCGAAAGCATATCCACAGACTTTATAAGCAGTAAACCCAGGGACCAAAAACAAACAAAAAAGTGTCTAGATAAATAAATGCATAATGAAAAAGTAATGGCAGGAGTAGCCTATTTAAAAGATAACCACTAAAATATGTCCAGCTGAGCACTGTAAGCTTAAATGAACCATTAAATCCACAGACACCGCATCATATTCGTCCAGTAGTCACATTAATTGAGTGTTTTTGTTGGCATTCTTGATTGTTGTATTAAACTTCATATTTTTTTTATCTCCATTAACTTGATCACTTCATATAATCTAAAAGCTTTATAAGTGAAACACAACAGACATGTCCACAATTATTCTTTCAGTCTTCTTTTGAAATGCATTATCTAAAGTAACTTCTCAGTCTCAAGAATTTGGTACATAAACATTTTACTGCTGCACTGAGCCATTTAAAATTGAAATAAACAAATATTGTGTGTGTGTGCCAGATGGAGTCAAGCAGGAGCGATGTTGTTCAGACTAGTTTTGAGAGCTTGCTCTTCAGTCCGATTCAGAGTTAGTGTAAAGACTCATTTAAAGTATTAGGCGGACAGAGAGTTAAATTATTAAACGCAATAACGTCTTCTTTAAATATAAATATATATATACACACACACACACACACACACACACACACACACACACACATATACAGTATATATATATATATATCGTCAGAAATACAGCAGTTGTGCTGTCAGTTTAGTGACACAGAGCTGTTCTTTCAGCACCATAGGGTTCTCACACAACAGCTGTAGTATGAGCCGACATGCTTTTATTTGTATGTACTTGTATATGTCTTTATAACACCACAGTCTGCATAAAAGAAAGAGGTGTGTCTCTGCTGTAAGTATAGCTGTACCTCTACTATGTCTTCCTATACACAATTTTATTATTATTATTATTATTATTATTATTATTATTATTATTATTATTATTATTATTATTATTATTATACAGTTTCTGATTTTTACACAAATACACATACTAAATGTAATGATAGACAGATATACCCATTGGCCAATGCCCCAAAGAAATAAAGGTAAAGCCAAATCTAAATGGAATTAAATGACATTAATAGATTTTTCTTTAAAATCAAAAGAGATAAATAATCAATTCAGGTTTGATCTGGACTTTGAGATTCTGAATGTTCAGAATCATTCCACTTTGACAAATAATCTGCTATTGTTTATTAAAAGTCTGAATCTTTAATGGTAGGATATATTAAAAAATTGACCCTGTGGGTAACATGGACAAAATGAAAGAATCCGTACAAGCATGGCAGATTGAAAACAAAATATTACTGTGTTAGAATATATAGAAGCCCCTTCATATTAGACATAAATATGTTAATGTATAATGTGTACATCATTACAAATGTCAATATATATTTAGTGTTGCTGTTTTTAAAATCAGTTTAACAGTATTCATTATCCATACACATATGTTTACTGCAGTTTAGTCTTTTTTAATTACCTGTAAATTGGGGCCCCCTTTCCTTTTATCTTTATAAGGTGATGACTCACCCCTTGCCCTCCAAGAGAAAAACATGTTTGTTCTCGCTGCAGATATAAGCAATTAACAAGCAAGACCCCCCACAGTTTGACCATAGGCCATGGGTTGTTCATTTTAACCGAGTAAATGAATGTTAAATATATATCTGAAGAGGGAACAATTAGTTACGCAGTGATATATTTAGTGAGCAATCTGTGTTCACATGAGTAAAATGGGCAAAAAATGATCCACTGCCAGTAATTATGCAAACAATTGTATTTCATAGTTAAGGGTCTTGTGTCTTTCCAGTGGTCCAGGAATTCTGTGGCTACAAATTATGCTATACCAAATGGAACGGTTTGCACACACCTCTACTATTATATAAGGACAATGATGTAACGATTGTACCCACAGCACACCATGATGCCGTTCAATATTTGACCATGCAGTCTAACCATGGTGGTGCAATAATTTCTCCTTCAAAACTCCTACGAATGATCACCATATTTAAAATCTTTCCACAGATACAGAAAATGTATTAACTGCATCAAAGTTTGTTTTTACTTTTTCATATATATATATATATATATATATATATATATATATATATATATATATATATAGTCCAGTGCAGTAATTGCTTTGACACTCTGCTTCAATTAAATTATTCAAACTTTTGAAGTTCAGCTATCGTCCATTACTGGCGGAAATATTTGCACACCATGCACCAAGATTTGCATCATTGCACAAGAATCTGACTGTTCCTTTTTGCAAAATTAGATAATTCAGCAGACAGGGCATAATGCAAGACCTGAATTCAAAATATCTGGATCTCAAGGGCTGTTACATGTATGGGTTTCTGTTGTCAACATAAGTTGGAAAATTAACATTGTATTGAACCTTTCAGAGAGATAACATCTAAAAGCTGATTTAATCCACATATTAGATAACAGTAACAGGAATTTGTATTTGGCAAGTTGTGTTTCCAATTAGGGTAGTTTAATGCAGTTTAAAATTAATCTTTCTGTTCGAAGGCGTGTTATTAAGTATGTATTGCAAAAGAAAACACATGTAATCGTTGATTTTACAATATGATTGTGAAATTATGTCATTTCTGGTTGTATTGCAGGCACATTTCAATGATTAGGTTTACTGGTTATTGTTTTGTCTGGCTTGAATGACTTGAAACATAAAATTGATATAAATGACTTAAAGGGTTGTGGCAAAGTGGTGATTGGATACAGGTGAGTGCAGTGCAGAGCAGATTAATCACACAGACAATTGCTTTCAGGTGCAAGGGTGTTTTATTAATGATCCCAAAGGCAAACACCTGTAAATAATAAATGCTGGAGTGATACAGCGGCGCATATCACTCGTAACTGTAATCCCCGGGTTTGACCGCAAACGAAAGTCCAGTTTTTACATACACCAAAACTAAACACAAAACACAAGACAGTGAAATAATATTACATGCTAGTGGTGCTGTTCTCCGTGAAATGCACGGGTGAAAGTGATTCCTGGTTGATGCTGGCTTGCGCTACAGCTCCGGATCGTGTTGCTAGTAGTATAGTGAGACAAACAACAGTTACAGCGAACACTAACAAACACAAAACAAACACTCACGGTTTTCAGCAATACTCTTACACCTTTTAGATTAACTCTAACCATTTACAAACGAGCAGATTACTTTGCTACCCCCCTATGTTATACCCTCCCTCATGATCCCATGTTTAACGAGCACATCCGCTTTTCCAATCCTCAGATGCCACACCGATTCCCGTCTGGGTCATTGAGTTCGGGAACTGTAGCTCCGCCCCTTTTCTAGCTGGCCGACTTCCACCTACCCATGGGAATAAACTGTCATGCCTTTTAGTCCAGGTTACTCTATTCATGCAATGCAGTTTGTTCCATCCGTCACTATCGTCACTG
This sequence comes from Polyodon spathula, assembly GCF_017654505.1. NCBI lineage: Eukaryota > Metazoa > Chordata > Actinopteri > Acipenseriformes > Polyodontidae > Polyodon > Polyodon spathula. The sequence continues at coordinate 91,499,889 of NC_054534.1, forward strand.
TCAATATGGCAGAACACGTAACAGAAAGTGCCAGTTTCTGTATTTTTAAAAGTCATTTGATTGTATTAGTGGTAAATATTACTTGTTTTCTATGGCAAATTTTATTTTTTATTACTTTGTAAATCATTTTAACACACAAAAAGTTAGTTTACCTACCATAAACCTGGTTCCCCCGATGACCTCCTCGGTCCAGTCTACCAAGCGGAAAAAAACGTCATGCAGGTGATGACCGACACGACCTTGCGGTTGGTGGCCATCTTTTCTTTCAGGGAACCAGGTTTACAGTAGGTAAACTAATGTTCCATTTCAATTCAAAGATGGCCATCAGACATTGTTTGAGGAAAAACGAATACCAGAGCCGTCACAAGGGATGCCTCAGCCCTGCCTGACCAAAGATCAGAGGTGCGAGCGTGCAACCTCAAGGACCCTTGTGCTCATTGAAGGCAATGATGGATCGATCACATTAAGACGATAGAACCTGAAAAAAGTATGCGGTGTAGCCCAGCTAGCCGCATTACAAATCTCAGCCATAGATGCACCTCTAAAGAGGGCTCACGACGTAGCCACCCCTCTCATGGAATATGCGGCTACCCGCCTAGACAGATACTTCAACTCAATGGAGTAAATAGGCTCAAATGGGGCCTGCGTGAGAGCCTCCAGTACAACCCCAAAGCTCCATTTGGGGAGAGTAGCCCTCCTAGGAGGGCACAACTGCTGAGAGCCTCGGAGAAACAGGGTAGCCAGAAAATGTGCACCCAGGGACATTGAGTCAATGGGGGCATAGCAAGCAGAAATAGTCACTAAATATACATTAAGTGTGGAAGGTGATCTACCAGCCTCAAGCAGATTTTGCAGAAACTGCAAGATGACAGGCATGGGACAAGATATTGGGTCATGACTGTTAGTCCGGCACCAATTCTAGAAATATTTCCACTTATAGGCGTACAACGACCTAGTGGAATGAGCCCTATCATTCTGCAAAGTACCCACAACCGCGTCTGACAACCCTAAGGCTGATCAGCGGTCCATTTCAGGGGCCAGATCCACAGCTGGAGCCTGCTTGGTTCCGAGTTCCAAAGCGTGCCTCTCGTCTGACTGAAGAGATCCAGGAGAAGCAGGATTTCCCAGGGCGGGCAGTTCAATAGCTGGCATACAGTTGAGAACCAGATTCTCCTGGGCCACCTGGGCGCCACTAGGAGAACCGATGCCTTCTCTGACCGGACATTTTCGAGAAAGGCTGGGAGTAATGGCAGAGGTGGGAATGCGTAAAGGAGTGCTCTGGGTCATACGTGGGCTAGGGTGTCAATGCCGAGTGGACCGCCGAAGAGGTAGAGGGAGTACCACAAGGAGAAATGTGTCGTCTCCGCCGAGGCGAAGAGATCAACCTGTGCCTTCCCGAACCGTTCCCAAATGCGCTCCACCACTTGAGGGTGGAACCGCCACTCCGACGGGTGCGGACCCTCCCTAGAGGATGTCTGCCATCCAATTGTCCACACCTGGGACATACGTTACCCGAATGGACAGCAAGTTCCTTTGGGCCCAAGTCAAAAGCCTGAAGGCGAGGCGATGCAACCCCGGGGACCAAAGGCCACCCTGGTGGTTGACATACGCCACCAGTGATGTGCTGTCCCTGCGGATCAACACATGCTTGTTGCGCACCACAGGTAGGAAGCGCTGGAGAGCAAGGAGAACTGCTTGCAGCTCCAGCATATTGGTACGTCCAACAAGTATGTGTGTCTTGTTCTCTACGTGCCGAGGCACTTTGCATTCTCTGTGGGAGAGCTGCAGCAATTCATCAACCACTGGTCCAAAGTAATGGTCAAGGGAGGTAGGGGCTGCTTTTGAAGGAAGGTGCCACTTTCCCATGAGGCTATGACATAATCACATAATGGTCATCCTCATCAAAATTGAAATCCGGTTCTGTAACATCTGGGGCGACCACTGGTACAGGTGGAGTTAACTCCGGGGCTGGCGTTATCGGCTGAGCTGGGGCCACAGTGAGGGCTTGAGCCTGCTGTCTGGCCAGGGGTTCCCAACACCACGTAAGGCTCAGACGTGTATAGAAGCACTCAGGCAACAAGGGGTGCAGAAGCACCGTGGACACTGAGTGAGGTAGAATACACTACCGGGGCACCAAAGCATCGGGGGAATCGAGTACAGGTATTATTGACATGATGCGGCGCTAAGCACCAGGCATGGAGAGCAATGAGAGGCACCCAGCCTTAACCACGTGAAGTCAACACAACCCAGGGTAGTGCATATACCAGGGTGGATACACAGGCTTGAGTGGCTGTAGTAGGCAATCAGGAGAGCAGAACAGGGGAGCACGCGGTGCTACACCATGGTGTAGAGCAGCGATAACCTGGTTCTGGACCGGGTGCAGTCACACAACGTGGCAGCGCATAGCGTATGCCAGAGTGGAGCTCAGGCTCAAGGAGCTGCGGCATGTTAGGCAGGAATAAAAGTATATATATATATATATATATATATATATATATATATTTTTTTTTTTTACTGCAAAGGCAGTAATAGGAAAAAAATACAGGCTTATACACACAGTCATTCAGCTATGGGAGAAACACATTCACCATGCCAGACGGGTGACCAAGCGTCGAGTTGGTGGGCTAAAATATGCCTGCTGATTCAACTCAACAGCAAGACCTGGTAGAGGAATTATTCTGCTATTACTTTTCTTGTTAAACTGAAAGGCAGTAAAGAAAAACACATATACACACACACAACAGCAAGGTTGTGAGGGTAAAATAGCAGTCACCACGGCAGCGTGTGAAACTGCTTTTAAAAAAAAACAAAAAAAAAAACAACATGCCGATTAGGTGGGCTGAAACAAGCTGGCGGACGCCACTCAACAGCAGGGCCAGCAGAGCTGAGTCAGAGTGGAAAAATCACGCTTGTATTATTTTTATTTCTAAACTGTAATGCAGTAAAGAAACGAATACATACACACTCCACAGCAAGCTGTGAGGGTAATACAACAGACACCACGGCAACGTGGGTGAACTGAAATTTTTAAGAGCACGAGAGGGCGGGCTGAGGCAGTCCAGCAGAGTCAACTCCACAGCCGGGCACGACAGAGCCGGGGTCTGGTGGAGTATCACGTGTCTCTTTTTCTTTTTAAACTGCAATAGCAGAGGAAAACACAAAACGGTGAGTGCTGTAAGGTTTTAAGCAGACTGCAATCACAAATTGATGTAGGCTGTTACACAGATAAAGTGTAAACACAGCGTAGTAGCTGGACAGGTGTGTCTATCCTGGACTATGTGCATTCACATGACCGGGGCAGCGCGTAGCCTACAGCGGAGTGGAGCACCGTTTACAGGCAGAGGGCAACGAGACACTGAGCTGTTGCGTTAGGTCTGAGGTAGTGGCCAAGCACTATGTGCACTGTGCAACCCGAGCGCCGTGCGCAGAGTATCGTGCACTATGTGCAACACGTACTATGCAGCACTGTGCATTGCCACACTAACGTTGTACAGAGTACCGTGTGCACCACGTGCACCAATTACCGTGCGTACCTCGTGCACTGAGTACTGTGTGACGAGGGGGGGTGGGGGGGGGGCTATCGGCAGCTTTGATAGTAAGAGCGCAGTGACACCTACCAATAGGCAGGCGTATATCCCATAAACGATATTTGGTGGTCATCTTCGAATTGACAGGCAACCCCATTGTTTCCCTTCCCCTTTAAAAAAGTGGTCAAAATGTAAAAAAAAAATAATAAAATAAAACAATACACACACCTTACGTAAACAGTTTTAGCAACATATGGGAACATGGTAACACCATAAAATAAAAAGGTCCTTCTGTACCCTTTAATCATAAACAATACTCATGCATTTTCTTCTGTATTTTGTGTTTTACTATAGTTGTTTTTTTTTATTCACTTTTAAATGTGTCCCTGGATGTCAGTATTGATTCTACATATCCCGATTTATGCAAAAGTCTTGGTTAATGTTTGCTATGGTCTGAAAAAATCAGTAATGTCAGCTTAACTAGAGGTTCTAGATATGAAGCAGAACATCCCTGCTCAATGTTACAGTTCTATATTCTGCTGATTATTGTTTGTATTCAGTATCATTGCACATATTGTTTAAAGAGTTACACTATAGCATGTGCCAGAAGCTGTGGCTCCTAGGTTTGTTGAACAGCCTAAACAAAGAGACAGATGCTAAAATGGAATTAAAACCTCCAACATGATCTAAAACTCTGTTTGCTGGGTCAGGTACTGCTTTCTCTTTTCATTTATCTTTTCAAAGTCTAATTGAGGGATACACTGGCATTTTTTGGAGTAAAATCTGAACTATTACTTATTTATTACAGAGCATTGTGTTTCAGTAAAGTCTCCTTAAAAAGTAAGCACATTTTAAATTAAGGCCATGGCTGAACTTTAATGAGAACCCTATTTTGTCCATGCATTGCAGCACGCATAAACATGTACAGGGGTAAGCAAGCATGTGACAGTAACTGTGAAGGTCCAACATAACTGAATTTAATAGGGTGAATACATTTACATTTTATAATTATGATTGTATTATGAACATCACTCAATTTTTTTTAAATATACTGTAACAGATATCAATAACAAAAAAAGTATGTGCATAAATTAAATTGACACTGCAGTGAATGTTTTGTGTAAACACTAAAACTTTTTTCAAATGATGTTTTTTCAAAACATTCAAATGTAAATTTGGATTTTTATATTGTTTACAATCATTGCAAGCGGCAATTCTGTTACTCCAATATAGGGATTCAGTATTTTTCTTTGCCTGATAGATACAGTTTTGAGCTTCATTGCTTGCTTGTTTCCATTTCCTCATACCAAAATGTAATGTGTTGTTTACCAGAACCATACAGAGTCATATAACCACAGTATTCCATGAACATTGATGGAGCATTCTCTCTATATATTATCTAATTAGAAGAAGAAGCCAACACATGACATTTAAAATGAGGAAACAAAAGGTTACCATACAGAAAATAAAAATCAGCAAAGCACTCCAGGCATGTTCGTTTAGTATTCTATTGATATGACAGTTATAGAACAGATGCATGGAAAATACATTAGATAAGCAAAACCTACACTGAACAGTTAAATTCAGGGCATTACTTTCCTTATGTTAGCCATGCCACACACTGAAAAAGTATGATTCGCCTAGGTACCAAAAATTAGATCCAGAAATAAAGAAATTCATGCAGCAGTACTGAATATCAAAAAAGTTTATTCAATAGTACATCTTTCAACACTTGTTCTTTAAAGTACAATAGAACACAGAGCAGGCGGAGCTCCAACTCTGTTTCCATGGAGTTTGACAGGCCCAATTCTTTTCCTTTTTGTAATGCTTGTGTGTCACAGGTCTGAATTAAGTACCCTATAAAAAGACAGTTACATCACTGAAGGGATGTGACTCAGTATCGCATTTCTAGCACATTACAGTAAAATTGTATAAGACTATAAAGAGGCCACAACACTTGACATTAATGACATGTTCAATATTGGTACGCTTTAAAAAAACAATAAATGAGGCACACTTCAGAAATTCCCTTTATCTACTAGTTCAAAGTGGTCACATATTGTTATGTGGCCACATATCTCAACCACTTAGTGGTATTCTCTTCATCCACCTTTTCCTGCTTTCAGTGAAAATAAAGGCTGGTTGTGAATAGAAAAAAAAAAAAAATATTCAGTGAAGCAGTATATAGCTATAGGAAGTCAGGCATTTCAGTTTAACGACAGTTTTCGTACCCCATAAACAAGTCGTCAACCTTGTCTGGTTTACTTAAACTTGTGCCAATATTCCCTCACACTTGCATGTTCACTGTTCAGGACTATGCAGCTTTTGCCTATATAATGTACATCACACAGAAAAATAAGTACATAATGAAAAGTGACCTAGATTAAGAATAGTACAACCTATCCTAAAGTTATATAATTTTTGGTTATTGAAGTAAACACAATTCTCTGTGATCAAAAACATTTTGTGCATTTTACTTCATAACTTAGATAAATCACAACACACATTGAAATACAAAAGTAAAGCAGATTTATACTTCTGAAAATCATAACATAAAAAAAAAAAAAAAATCAATCTAAAGCCAGATTTGCACGGAACTAAAAATCCCCACATAAAACAGAGCCTCAGAGTTATTACCAACATCGGTGAAATTTAGACCCGTGAGAGTCTTCCATTTCTTTTTATTCCAGATCATTTTTTCAGAGGTCCCCCAATAGTTTTTTACATCAGTAAAATGTCAATCAGGTGTCCTTAACAATGAATAATAATAAGTCATCAAGTGTCCCAGTCAACAGAGAGACCCATCCATTGGACCTTACAATGCTCCAGTCCGTACAAGAAATTCAGAAAGTAAATTACCCTTTTATTTATAAAAGACTATTAGTGTGTATTGTTTACTTCACTATTGTTACAGAAAATTGCTTGTTTGTTTTTTTGCTAATTTCTCCAATAGCAATGGATATCCTATTAAAATAAAATTGTATTTTTGTTTGCAACAGGCTAAAAACTAACAATAAGATGATAAGACATGTACAGACAATAAGAAGTGCATTTCTTTCTGTGTGATTCTGGCATGCACTATAATGCATATTAATGAAAGTGTCTGAGATCTATGTTTTTAATATAATAATAATAGTAATCTTTTTTTTTTATATAGCACCTTTCATGTGCACATCTGTAGGTGCGTCACAAGAATAAAAAAAGCAATTTAAAACAACTGACATAATGTCCAATAAAACAAGAAAATACAATACATACATTTAAAAATACATAACAGGTCAGACAATAAAAGCCAAAGTATAAAAGGGCTTTCAGTTTAGATTGAAAAATACTAACAGTATCACTGTCCCTTATGACCTTCAGAAGGTCATTACACAGCCTAGGAGCTATACAGGTAAACGCTCGGTCACCAAAAGAATGCTGCTTAGTTCTAGATACTGATAGCAGGCCAGAGTCAAAGGATCGAAGGCGATGCATAGGCGTATATGGTGAAAGGTCACAAATGTAGTTTGGTGCTAACCCATGCAGCACCTTAAAAAATAATAGTAGGATCATTAGAATTTGTTTTAGTTAGAATGCGGGCTGCTGAGTTCTGGGCAAATTGCAACTTGTTAGGAATGTTTTTTTAAACACCAGCGAGCAAAGCATTGCAATAGCTTATAAAGGAAAAAACATAGGCTTCTTTGCATCCGGCTCAGTAAGACAAGGGTGAATACAATACAAGCAATATTAAGCAGATGGAAACAAGCCACCTTAGTAACACTGTGAATATGCTCTTCAAAAGACACCTTAGTAACATTGTGAATATGTTCTTCAAAAGAGACCTCAGTTATATTGCGGATATGCTCTTCAAAAGCCAAATCTGGATATTACACATGTGCTAGGCTGGGTCTCAATTCCATCAATAATCAGTTTAAAACTTTCACATTTATGAAGCTGATATGAGGAACCAGAGTTATCAGAGTTCAACTGTAAGAAATTATTCTGCATCCAATTCTTAATATCACTCAAGCAGAATGTTAAAGATACAGCTGATTTCAAGGTAGTGCGCATATAGATTTGAGTATCACCAGCATAGCAGTGAAAATTAATGCCATACTTGCAAAAAATCTGACCCATTGGAAGTATATATATGCCAAACAGAATCGGACCCAGAACCGACCCCCGAGGAACACCTGATATGACTGCGGTTTTTGGCAATGAACACTGACCAATTTTTACATATTGCTCCCTTCTGGTCAAGTAAGATTTAAGCCAAGAGAGTGCAGAACCTGTAAGGCCTACACCCCTTTCCAGTCTATTCAGCAAAATAGTGTGGTTGATGGTATCAAAGGCAGCACTAAGATCTAACAGGACAAGGATGGAAACACAACCTGAATCAGCATTCAGCAGTAGATCATTGACTACCCTGACAAACACTTTCTCCGTGCTGTGCATAGATTTAAAACCAGACTGGAAAGGTTTGTACACATCGTTATTAGTTAAATAACTCTGTAGCTGATGGGCAATAGCTCCTCCAAGATCTTAGAAAGATATGGTAAATGAGAAACAGGCCTATAATTAGAGGGCAAGCTAGGATCTAAATAGTGCTTTTTTAACAAGGAGGTAATGACAGCACATTTAAATGTAGACGGTACCATATCAGAGTGAAGTGAGTCATTAATAATGTGAGTTACAAAAGAGCACAAAACTGGAAAACCTGATTTAAGAATGGATGTAGGAATGGGGTCTAAGGTGGTAGGTTTTGTTTTTGAGACAATCTTAGAGACTGGAGAGAGCTCAGTGAACTTTGAGAGAGAGATTCCACAAAATTCTGAATTGGTGGTCAGAAATGCCCCAATCTTGAACCTGCAGGTTTTTAACTGTTAAACCGGTGGAAATAACAAGATCGAGTATATGGCCCTTATTATGTGTGGGAATATTAACACCAGCACCAAAATAACACCAAAACAATCCAATAGGGAGAGAAATTCTACTGAGAAGGGACAGTGCTGAGAGTCAACATGGATATTAAAATCACCCAAAATTAATATCCTACTAAAATCCAAAACCAAAGAAGATAAAATGAGGGAGAACTCATCCAAAAAGGAATTTCCCTGCTTCGGTGGGTGACAGATGAGCTCTACTGCTAATGGCTGAGAAGAAAGTACCTTAAAAGCCAGGCATTCAAATGACATGAAATCAGTAACAGAAAGGGGTTTCAGGGCAAAATTGATGGGATATATAACTGCCAAGCCGCCACCCCGACCATGTGCACATGACCGTTTCAGAAACCCAGACCCAGCCAGTAGTATCCGATTTAGAACAGAAACCCAGACCCAGCCGGTAGTACCCGATTTAGAACAGAAACCCAGACCCAGCCGGTAGTACCCGATTTAGAACAGAAACCCAGACCCAGCCGGTAGTACCCGATTTAGAACAGAAACCCAGACCCAGCCGGTAGTACCCGATTTAGAACAGAAACCCAGACCCAGCCGGTAGTACCTGATTTAGAACAGAAACCCAGACTCAGCCGGTAGTACCTGATTTAGAACAGTTATCATTTTGTAAGTGCCTTGTTTCAGTTAAAAACCAAAAAGTCTGCCCGCGAACGTCTATCTACCATACGCCACTGTTATGTCCAGATAGTACTGATTGGGTAAGTAACTTTAAGAGATTGAGCAGGAGGTTGAATATCTTTGAGTGGCACAGCTCTGTGTAATACAATAAGTCATGCAATTTTACAGTAGTTACAATCCCGTTCAAATTGTCTAAAAAAAACATAAATTATATATATATATATATATATATATAATTTTTACTTTTATATGTTTTCTATTAATTATTTTTTTGATCGGTATTTACCTCTCCTCCCAACTATTCTAGCAAAATATGACCTTTTTAAACTTGCTTTTGCTTTTGAAAAAAGGTGTTGGTTGAGAAAAAAAGTACATAGTGGGAGCAGGAAAAACAAAAAACAAATCAAACAAGTGTCATGAATTCTTAATAATAAGGAATCCTATAATTATGTGTCATGTGTTTATGATCAAATTAATGAATTCTACCTGATCCTGCAGTAATCTAAATTCATGCTGCATCTTTTTCCTCAGCTAAGAATCTTTAATCAAATGCAATTAATGATGCTATTCTATAAAACAGCATCTGACATTTTATTGATGCCAGCAGCAAACATCTGGTAATTAGGTATTTCTTGTTTTTAGATGTTCTAGGTTTTGCTGAGTGATTCAACAACCTAATAGTCTCCCTGGCTCAGAAAGTGCATATTCTACATGAATAGGATAATAAAAACATATGTTACGTCTAAATAATGCATCTGGCTAAGTAAAACAATATTAATTCCCAACAAAATAATCAGAGCCTAAAGCTATACGCCATTACAGATGATGCTCGATTTACGACGCTTCGACTTACAACGCACGGCACTTACGACTCTTTTGCATTATTACCCTGCTTCGACTTTACGTCATCGATACGTCATTTACGACACAGCGAGACCTGAGTTATGCGTCATGTGCGCGGCTCGGTATCCGAACTGCAGTACCTTCCGTGCTCACCCTGACTTAGTCTAGTGTTTTTTTTTTTTTTTTTTTTTTTTTTTTTTTTTTTTTTTGCCTTTAACAATACCTGATAAGAGCAACCGACTCGAAACGAAACCTTCACTGTGAATGTCACATGATGATGGGCTTAACCTCAGGCCATCGTATTTCCTGCTAGGAGTTCCGCATACACACACTGAGTACGTCATTGGAAAGCTCCGAGTCTCTACTTTTAAACAAGCCAGATAGGTGTCTCAGTCAGTAGGATGCGCGTAAACACCGGACTGAGTGTAAAAATTTAAATAAATATTTGCACTAGTACAATATAACGGGTCATTTTTGTAAGACTGTATTATGTGGCTGAAGAGTCAGGAAAGTAACACCAACTTATAACATTGTTCCTATGGGAAAATGTGCTTCGACTTACAACGCGACATCCAGGAACAAATTGTGTCCAAAGTGCGAGGACTGACTGTATAGAGTATTATATGAAGAGCCATAACGTTAATTGCTCTGTGACACCATAGTTATATTCATGAACAATGAACAGCTAGAGATGGTAGGTATTTTATTTTTCTATGTGTTTCAGTTTGTAACGGTCGCCCTGCACAACCGAAAGGCAGTTGCAGTGCCATCCCTAAGGAGCTATTACTGGCTTTATTTAATATTATCAAAACAAGTCAGCAAGAGTCACAGACAGCAAACACAGTGACGTCAAAGGTGTCAATTTCAGGAATAAGTTTATTATTGTGAACAATAATAACAAATGAAGAAATAAACAAAACAAAATACAAATGGGTATAGAAATGATAACTGTATAAAGCAGTAACTTCCATAATAAGACAAAATGTTGATAACTGTAGAGAGCAGGTAAGTAAGTAAAGGTACAGGTAGGTATGTAGGCACGAACAAGGCCAAACAGTACCACAAAATAAAAATTAGTGTAGTGACCGGAGGGTCTCCAATAAACACAACACATTTTCAATATAAATAAATAAATACTAAATTATAATAACTAATTAATAGCTATACAAGTAACATACTACATTGGGCTAAATTCATAAATGACAAAATTAAAAAGGAACCAATACATGTAAAAAAAGAATTACAAGATAAAAGGTAACACCAACAATAGCAAAGTCTGATACAATATTGTAAGAGTAACACATTTGCCTACACTAAACAATTGGACTTTATGTACTATCCTGATAGACATTAGTCTACTTATAACCAAGGCGTATTTCTAATAACTAACATCTATTGAAAACTAAACAAGCAAAACTGGAATATTCACAGGCTCATGTACTTCAGAATCTTCATATCAGTGGGAAGAAGTTTGTAATTCAGGTGATATTTTTCTCCTTCTGGCATTCATTCCATCAACATCTTCTATAAAAGTGTCTTCTACCATATTTCTTTTGGATCAGTAAGTGTTCTGGGTCTTGCAAAGCTATTTACAAACCCCTCTGGTAAAGAATTGTGCTTTGATGCCATGGTCTACGGTAATCTCGAGTAAACACTGCAACCATAGATACTGAAATGCTGCACTGCATCCAGAAACTGAACTCTATTGGTTAGGGGCTTTAGTGAAATACATTTTGATTGGTTTGTCATGCTGATATTTCACTATAGTAAATGTTTGTTTATAAGTGATTTAGTATGCTGTCAGGTAATTCTTTATACTTGTAGAACACTGTGGTCACTGAATCACTCGGCAGAAAAAAAAAGAAAAAACGGTGCTAAAAAATGAAATAAAAATGTCGATCTTGAACTGCAGACCAGACCAATCGTTGTTTGTTTGATTGTCTGAAGTCTGACAAAGGTTTTTATGCTAATTTGAAAAAAATAAATAAATAACACACTTGTCCCTGCATAGTAAGCAGTTACGTCATCAATCAAATTCGATTGAAATTATAAATGGGCCGCCTGCAAAGGGATAAATACGGTGCTTACTATTTTGGGACTGAACCTCATGTTTGTTTAGCTGAGCAGTACACATCGTTGTGTACTGCCAGTCCTTCATTTATTGTTTACTGTTGTCATCAGACTATTGGAATACAAATTAAAACCACCATTTCGCCAGTACTTTGTTGTCTGTCGTTATCTAGAACACTGCATCACCTCTACACCTGGGCACTGCAACACCTTGCCACACGTGGTGTCAGAAAGCGGGACTATGGAGATCACTGCATTGTCGGTGCTGCTGGAGGCGTTGGATAACAGACGGGAGGTCCAGGAGAGGTGGAGAGAGGAGAGGTACTCGGCTTTACTGAAGAGGGTTAGTGGTGCAATGATGCCCAAAGTACCAACGTGATGACGACCCCAAAGGCGCGGATGCAAAAGATGATGGCAGACCCAGAAACCTACCTGCTCGCGTTTGAGCGGCTGACTACCACCGTGACATGGTCACGAGAGTTCTGGGCCAGCCAGCTAGGGCCTGCTTGATTGGGGAAGCCCAGGCAGCCTACCAGGCCATGACGGATGCCAAAGCCACCCAGTACGACCTGGTGAAGCAAGCCATTCTCCACCACCTGAACATCACAGGGGAAACACACAGGGTATTCAGGGAGTACTGAAGCTCACCAGAGACTCAACCCAGGGTAGTCGCCCAGCGATTATGTGACCACATGGAGCACTGGTTCAGCCCCGCATACCAGCAATGGGACTATATTTAACCTCTGCTCCCTGTCTCCCTCTGATCAGTTTTAGGTGCCAGCAACCAGGACACATCGCCAGGTCATTAATTCAACACCAACAATGTTTAACTAAGTATTAAATATATCATTTTTATTCGCCTTAGTTTTTCTTTCTTGTTTTTGAGCAAATCAAAGAAGCAACGTATCAAAAAAAAAAATGTGAATACAACTTCACAGCTAATGCAACAAAAATTATTCAAAACAATTTACTTCAGCGCTTTTATGTTACTGCCTTTCATATGCAGTAAACAGATGTATGATAATAAGGAGAAATTAAAAACTAAAGAATAAACACAGATGAGCAATTTACAATATGGGTAACCAATATGCTATGTTCTGGGGGCTATTAAGTTATTTGAGCTTTGGTTGCAGTAATTCAAGCATGCCCTGGAAGGATATTCTATTAAGTGGTAAGCATTCCACCATCTCATCGTTGGCTAATTTTTTTAAAGGTGCCCAGTGGTTTAAGTGAGGGGGGCACAATGTCGTGGACAGTGCTCTGCCGAATGTCAATAACCCTGATGGAAAGTCCCTGGCAGCTCAAATGCAGCCATTCATGGGCCAGACCCAGAGCTGTAGGCTCGATAGATCGGGATGCCACAATGTCCCTTGCACCCGACTGAGCAGGTCACTGGCTCGGTCCTGCCTGGTTTTCTCTAGACACAGCGGGAGCATGGCAGCTGCCTTGGTCACTGGTGTGCTAAGGCATCTATCGCCACTTGGTCCCTGCCTGCTATTATGGTAAACCAGAGGGGACAGTGGGCCTATCTTTGCTCTCCTGAACCTCTCCCAAATAAGGATCACCACCTCGGGGTGAAACCTCCATTCTGAGGCATTGGGAACTCCCCTTGAGAAGAGGTCCGCTGCCCAGTTTATCACCCCAGGCAGCTGTACCACCTGCAGTGAGATGAGGTGATTGTGTGGCCAGAGCAAAAGCTTGTGGGCTAAGCGAAGGAAACTGTAAGCCACAACAGTAGTGTTGGACATCCGGACAAGTGTGTTTCCCTTGAACCGCCTTCAAAAAATTCTGCAAGGCCAGATAAACTACCTACAGCTCTAAAATATTTATATGGAGATCCTGCCAAGGGTGGTTCCACACTCCTCTTGCCCCCCTGCCATTCTACACAGTGCCCCAACCGAGGCTGGATGCCTCTGTGGTGATGGCCTCTCAACTGGTGACAATGCCCAATGCCACACCTAGGTATAGACGGGCAGGCTGTGTCCACCAAGACAGCACCTTCAGACAGTGGCGAGACACTGTCATTAGGCGGCCACAGTTCACGGGCTGAAATACCCTGCTGTTGAACTAGGCTTGTAGATGGTGCATGCGCAGGTGACCCAAAGGGTCTGAGAAGATGCTACTACTACTGTGGACAGCATGGACCTGGAGTCCAAATGCACTCCAAGATAGGCGGCTGTCTGCGAAGGCGTGAGCTGGTGCTGCACGATTCACCAACAAGCCCAACGGATGAAGGTGGCTTGTGACGAGTTCCATGTAGGCCTCTGCCTGCGCTGGGGACAAGACACAAGTGAGCAATCCAAGTAATTGAGCACTCTGATGTCTCTGAGTCTCAATGGGGCCAGAATAGCTTTCATTCACTTTGAAATGGCACAGGAAGCTAGAGAGAGGCAAAATGGCAGTATGCGAAACTCGTGCGCTGATCCTTGGAAAGAGAATTGCAGGTACCTCATGTGCCCTGGTCTTATGGGGATGTGAAAATATGCATCCTTTAGGCACCGTGGTGAACCAATCGTCTGGCCTGATTGACTGCAACAGCTGTTTTGGGCATTGGGGGTGGCCACTTAGGAAGCAGACGCACCAGTTCCTTTGTGGTGATAAAACCCTGGCACGATGCAAACAGCAACACAGTGTAAAACACTGCTGCCTCAGTATAATACACAAGTAGCAGTGCCGCTGCACAGTAATGTACATAGCGTACAGTACTGCATGTAATAGCGTAATATAAAACACTGTAACAAGCTGTTCAAAGCTCAAACTAAGTCCTTTGGTACTGGATATGGGAAGTTGGGAACTGGGTTGGTAACTTGGCATCGAGATGTAGACCTTAGCCTCGTTACGGTACACTCAATATGGTACCCTCGGTAGCCCAGGAGCTCTATTTGTTTGTTTATTGTATTTATCAGGGACACATACTATTCTAACTTCAGAGTCACTTACATGACACAAGATGCATTGCATTTTCAATAAAGTCAGTAGGCTAATTTCCATTGACAGTGCCCAGGCAGACATTGATGAAAACAGTAATAAATCTCCATATTACGTCTACTCTAAACTATAACAATAACCTAATTTTGAATATTTGATTAAAAATGCATACAACATTAAAGTAATAAATTACCTATTAAAAGTGCATAACAAAGGGCTCCCGAGTGACGAATTTAGTAAAAGCACTTGCATAGAGTGCAGCATGCGCCCTATAATATGAACGTCTCCGTTCGAGTCCAGGCTATTCCTTTGCCGACCAATGGACGGGAGTTCCCAGAGGGCGGTGCACAATTGGCCGAGCGCTGCCCAGGGGGAGATAGGGTTAGGTTGGCCAGGGTGTCCTCGCACACCAGCAACCCCTGTGGTCTGGTCGGGCACCTGTGGGCTTGTCTGTAAGTTGTCCAGGGCTGCGTTGTCCTCCTGCATTGTCCTCCGCTTTGGGTGGCTGCATGGTGAGTCTGCAGTGTGTAATTAAGTGGGCAGCTAACGGCATTCGCTTCGGAGGACAGCGTATGTTCATCTTCGCCCCTCCCGAGTCAGCACAGGGGTGGGCACAGTAAGCCGAGCTAAACAAAATAATTGAACACTAATATATTGGGGAGAAAATAACAAAAACTAATTGGCTTCTACTAAATAAAATAAAACAAAAAGGTGCATAACACTCATCGGCTTACACAATCAAGTTACAGTCCAATTTATAGAATATAAATATCCAATATGAACAATTCAAATTCAAATACATCCTGATTAAATTAATGATTGCATAACTGATTATGTTTCAGTCAAGCCTTAACTTTATTACAACATATTTTTAAATTCCTTAGAACCATAATTTCTGAAGGAAGTGAGTTCCAGAATAAAATACCTCTTATAAAGAGATCTGGTTGGGCAAATGCTGTTTTATGCCTTTCCACTTCACAATTCCCATATACAGCTTCCTTTGTGAGCCTATTAGTATCTTCAGAGAGCTTTTTTATGAACTCCTTTAAGGGTGGAGTACATAATCCATGTAAAGTTTTAAATACCATTTTCGCATAAGAAAAGCTGACATAATTATCAAATCTCAGCAATTGGTACTTACTCAAAATGTTACAGTGATGGTATCTCACAGATTTTTTTTTTTTTTATCCACGATTTTTAGCACTTGCTTGTAAAGGGAACGTATTTGTTTTAATTACTGATTCACTTGCTTGAGACGAAGAGGTAATACAATATGATGTATGTGTAAAGATCATAGTGTCATGAATAGTTTAGCAGCTTTGGTGGTTAAATTAGCCCTAATATGTCTAAAGTTCATTTTAACAGTAATATTAACCTTTTTAATTTGCCTATCAAATTCCAAGTGTGAATCTATAATAATTCCTAAAAATTTTACTTCGGAGACTTCCTCAAACTTTCCCGTCAATTTGGACATCAAAATTACTAGTCCTTAATTGCCTTATGGAGAAACATATACTAATTTTTTTTTTTTTTTGTTTGTTTGTTTTTTTTTACATTTAGAGTCAAACATGAAAAATTAAGCCAGTTGGATATATTCTTCATATGCTCTGTCAATTTAAAAGCTGCCTCGGTGCAGGTTTTTGCAGATACGTAAATAAAGGTGTCATCAGCATACATCTGTAAACCTGCTCCGGGGCACACCTCAGGGAGGTCATTAATATACAGACTAAAAAAGTAAGGGTCCTGGGGGCTCCTGACTGACGCATCCAGTAAAGTCCCTCAGCATGGAGCACAGGATGTGCCCCATAGCCTGGAGTTTGCCAGTTCATGTCCAGGCTATTCCACTGCCGACCGTGGATGACAGCTCCCAAGGGGTGGCGTACAATTAGTTGAGCGTCACCCGGGTGGGGAGAGCTTAGGTCGGCCAGGGTGTTCTCGGCTCACCAGTTTCCTCTATAGACTGGTCGGGCGCCTGCGGGCTTGCCTGTAAGCTGCCCAGAGCTGCGTTGTCCTCCCGCACAGTAGCTCTGAGGTGGCTGCATGGAGGTCCTGCAGTGAAAAATAAAAGCAGTCAGTTGACAGCACACATTTCGGTTCGACTTTGCCACTCCCGAGTCAGAGCAGGACTGGTAGCTTGTGAGCAGAGCCTAAAATAATGCAATTGGCTATTTCAGATTGTGAGAAAATGGGGGTAAAAATCAACTGGCGACTACTAAATTAAATTAGGATTTCAGTAACAGATGTTCTGAAAGGCGATTTAACATTGTTAACTAAAACACACTGGGTCCTGTCCTTTAGATAGGATTCAACTCATCTCAGTGTCAGTTCTGAAAAACTTTAATCTGTATAATTTAGAGAAACAAACATGGTGGTTAACTGTGTCAAATGGCTTCTTTAGGTCCAAAAACAGTAGAGTACTTGGGTCTAAATCTAAACTGTAACAAGTGCAAAAAATTTTAGACTCGAAAGGATCTATCAACTGAACAGCTATGACCTTTTCTAAGACTAGATAATGTTGGAAGAATACTGATCAGTCTATAATTCATCACCAGCTGAGAGTCCCCAGATTTATATATTGGAATGATTACAGTAGGTTTCTAATTTTCAGGAAACATACCTTTTGAAATTAAGAGATTAATCAGATAAGTCAAAGGTCTAGCCAGTAAATGGTCTAGTTCTGTAAAAAAAAAAAAAAACTGAAAAGACACACAGAAGAGAAAAACTCTCTCAGAAAACAGTAATAACTATATTACAGTTAAAATAATAATACAATCATGTGAACAAAACTGAACTTTTATTTTAAATCCAGTCAGAGCTAAGCAGCCTGTAAGTAGAGCACCAGTTAGCCGACTCAAGTAGCTTGAACCCTGGGAAAGGGCGACAACAGCTGCCGGCTTCACGTGGGGCACAAGCCGCTACAGGACATGACAAAACAGTAGGCTTTTGTGCACAAAATTACATGTAATTAGAAAACTAAAACAACATATATAATTATCACATAAATTAATGTATTACACAATTAGTGAAATATAGAAGCAGATAAAAACTAACAAGTAATCATCTGTTTATGGCTGTCTCGTCTAGGTTCAGTCCTGTGAAAGGAAAAAGGATGCTGGCAGCCGGGCATTCAGTCTTCTTATGCCTTCGGGGGTGGGCATGACTGCATCATAGATGCTGACGCTCAGCTTTGCTATCATTTTATTCAGGTATTCAGGTCTTCACAAGGTAAATACCCATACGGTAATACTTGATAAGGAACAAACCTAATGTTGAAGCAAGTCTGTCCCTATATTTTCCTTTCAGATAAAATTACTTTGCACTTACTTCAAATCCAAAATTTCCCCTTTTTAGTTCCATTGCATTTTATCAAATGAGCTTGGTGATTTCTCACAAGGTAGCACACTCAAGTCATAGACAATATTTAAGGTATAATCCTGTCTGGGGTAACGTGTAAGGTGAGGATCCATCTGCTTGCAGATGTTAACACAAGAAACACCGCGCTATACTCATTCCTAAAACCGCTGCAGGCAGTCATTATGATGGTACATTTTAAACAACATCAATATTAAAATGAAAGACAAACTATCGGATACAACTTTTATTCAAACACATCATATCAAACATCTGCACAGCCGAAACTTTGTATTTAAATGAACAATTAAACATAAAAGGGTTTATTTTCTAACTAATTCACTACTTCAAAAATGAAAAACTAATAAAAGAAACTAGTGTATAAACAGGTATATGTACATACAACTATAAAAAGTCAAGTAACTTTTAATTTAAAATGAAAGTAACATGTTTGTCACTTGGTGCAGCACTGAATCCAGGTTGAGCTGCAGCAGCCTAATGTTTTGTAGTTTTCTGATCGAAATGTTTCTGCTGAAGCACAGTGGCTAGTTTCAAGATTATATCTCTCCTGCTGTTATTTTCCCCGGTAATCACAAAAAGGGTCATAATGATTTCAGTCTCAGTTTTTGGAAAGTCTTAGGTAGTCTGCATTTGCCATTTCTGAGGGTTTTTTTTTCCGTAAAATACCATTTAAAACCTTGTGTAGCTCTGTAACTGTACAAGATATTTCAATTCTGATTTCTGATTTGAAATCTTTGGACAATTTTGCAGATTGTAAATGCTCAAAGTTGCTTTATATATAACTTGGAAAGAGGTCGAAATTTGGCATTTGTCTAATATTTTATTTTTTATTATACATTTTTCAAAAGAAGATTGGGAGGTGTGGCTTATATGAAAAAAATATAATACATTCCACAATAAAATACATTATATCATTAGAAACAGCTACTTCATTCCTTTCTGTAGATATATTGGGTTTACATTTCTGATTTAAGGTTGCCAAACTACAAGTGCTAAAACACAAAGTGGCCATATTCATGCCCATATATGGTCATTCTGCTTAGACAGCAAAGGGTTAAGGTATTTCGCTACCGGGTCTATTCAAAACCTGTTGGTGACACGATACAAGTCCACCAATCAACTGCCTGGAGAACCATTCATTTGGTTTCACTAACGCTTTCTAAGTTGATGCCGAAGTATGTATTCTTCCCCACTAAACAGAAAGATTAGACCTAAAACTTTTTTCAGATCCATGGAGTTGCAGGTTGGATACCCTCTTGAATATTGAGTTAGTGTCACAAGAATAAACTTTTTTTCACAGTTGTGTGACAGCAATGATGCTATAAATACTAGAGCACTTTATTCACGGCAGAACAGAAACAACCAAACCAATAAGTGAGGTAAAATTTACTTATTAAATACTTAAAAACCCATTGAACATATTCTATTTTAAAATTGATTCAAATCATTACATCAAACAATTGCCTGCAGGTGCAATATAAGAACATCCAAATATAGCAACTTTATAAAGAACCCCAAACTCAGGCAGGATCTTCAGCACTGAGCTCATACAGTAAAAGCTAGTCACAGGATATATATATATATATATATATATATATATATATATATATATATATATATATATATATATATATATATATATTATATATATTGTAGCAATCTCAAGAAGGAGACAAAACAGAGCTTCTTGAGGTACAACACTTACCTTTATTTTGCACTCAAAACACTGACCAAAATAACAAGTTTAAACAATTTCCAGGTCTCAGTCCCTTTTCTCCAGGCTAACTCCGATGTCCAGCTCCCAGTCCCTTTTATAGAAGAGCCGGAGGGAAGCAGTACCCGCTTCAGCCAATCCAGAGCGGATACATCACCAGCCGGGAAAGTCCCTGCCCGGCAGCTGTGGGGAAACCCCCCAGCCCAGAGATCCGGGGAAAGTACTTCCCTGGCAGCTGTGGCACCCGCCGTTACACAAATTCCCCTCTGTTCCTCGTCATCCCGAGAGATTCTTCAGTCCAGGAATCGGCGGGGTCAGCTGCACACCCTCGGTGGCCTTGGTGCAATAGCTCCTTGCAAGGTGGCTGTTTAGCTGGGAGGGTCCGCTGGTGTGGTGGCTGTGGCAGACTGTCCAGTAGATGCATTCACAGTCCTCTGCATGTCGCCGGCTGGTCCGATGGAGCACCATCCTCCGGCCACTGTGGAGAATCTGGACCTAGTAGATCACTTCGCCCAGAGGCTCCAACACCCGACAGGGCCCCATCCAGGCATTGTCCAGTTTCGGACAACGGCCCCGCTTTCGTAGAGGCTGGAACACTCAAACTAGCTCCTGTGCCCGAAACGGCCTCCCCTTCTCCCAAGTGTCATAGTTCTGCTTCTGGCGGCAGCCCACCACCTGGTGTTGCACACGGGTGAAGTCGTGGGCAGTGTCCATCTAGTCCTGGAGCCTCCGGGCATACTCAGGTCCAGGGGGAAGTACCTCTGTGTCGGGTGGCCGACCGAAAACCAATGTAGTCGGGGGCCCGCAGCTCCCTACCCATCATCAGCAGGGTCAAGGTGCAGCTGGTAGACGCCAGAAGGACCAGGGGTAGCTGCGAGTCCCAATCCAGCTGGTGCTTGGTAGTGGTGATGGCCAAGTGGGTCGCCAACATCCGGTTGAACCGCTCCACCAATCCATCGCTTTGGGGGTGTAGTGGAGTGGTCCAGGTTTTGTGGATTCCCAGCCATAGGCACAGCTCCGCCATGACCCGGGACTCAAAGTTCCGCCCCTGGTCTAAGTGGATCTCCAGGGGAACCCCAAACCGGCAGACGAACCCCTCCAGTAGTGCCTCTGCTACTGTCACAGCCTCCTGGTTCGCAGGGCGTACACCTCAGGCCACTTCATTAAATAGTCCATGGCGACTAACACAAAGCATTTTCCTCTCTCGGAGCAGGGAAAGGGGCCCAGGATATTGACTCCAACCCTTTCCGTAGGGCTGTCGACAGGAAACTGCTGGAGGGAAGCACGGGATTGGTCTGCCCATCCCTTCTTAGCAGTGCAACTGTCACAACGGCGGCAATAGTACTCCAGTAAAAGCTCTGTTGGAGTCGCCACAACGTCTTGTTGACTCCAAAGTGGCCTGTACCAGGGGTGCCATGGTGCACCTCCAACACGGTAGACTGAAGACCCCGGGGCAAAATCACCTGCCAGTGAGACTGCTGTCCTGTTGGAGCCTCCCATGGGTGCTCCAGCACCCTATCTCGGACCATGATGCAGGACCACTGTGACCAGTGCCCCTTGGTGGTGATGGACTGCATGGCGATGGCCCCCCAAGGGGGGCGCTGCTGTTGCTCGACCCACTGTAACACGGGGATGAGATTGGGATCCTGTTCCTTTAGCTGCCATCATTTCATTGCCTCGGTGATGGTCAGCTGCCTGCAATTAGGTCCTGAGTTGCTGCCAGATGAGCCCGGGAGACAGCGAGGCCTCCTCCCCCTGCTGCTTGGGCAGCAGCTCCTGTTCCCAGTCCTCCTTCCTCTGGCAGTGCCTGCAGCCCTCCTGGTGAGGTGAGGAAATCATGGTAACCTTCACTTGGGATGATTGCCGGGGCAGCCGCTTCCTCTTACTGCTCGCTGCCAGAGTTGGCTGATGGGCCCGATGTTCTGGGTCCAGCCAGGGTAAGGGCTGGCTCTCCAGGAAGATGCAACACCACCAACTGTAAATCCACCTGGCCCCCGATGCGATGGAGGAAATCCAGTCCTAGAATACAGGAGTCCTGGACTGGGGCAATCCACACCGGGTGCTTTAGCAACTGTCCCCCAGTGTGGATTGTCACTGTTCCTTTTCCCTCCATCGACTGTAGCTCCCCCATCACAGTCCGTAACATGCAGCGGTCACCTCCATCAGCCACGGTCTCCCTTGATGCCTTTTCAAGATGTCTGACCACACAATGGTAACTGTCGACCCGGTGTCCACCAAAGCGGTGTAGGTCACTCCCTCCATGAAAACTGGGACCTGGCAATGGTCGTCCATAGTGGTCCTCCCGACCACCATCCCGAGGGACCCTGCACAGCTGTGACGGTTTCTTTGTGGGGTCCGCTGGCCGCCAGTTAAGAGTTCACAGCCACCTTCTCCGCACTTCTTGGTCTCCCTTTTTATCCCACTATGCCCAGACAGGGCTTTACTTATTTCAAGCTCCCAAAGATGACATTACTACTCATGTGAGCAAAAGCATGGGAGGTGACTATCCAGTGACAATGATGCTATATGACAAAGGTAGAAAGTAGACAACTAAAAAAAAAAACTCTTGAGTAGCCTTTATTTGCAGACACCCTCTTGTTCTTAATATTTGACCTACACATTTTTGACAGTGTTTAAACAATTAAGCAAAATTACAAATGTTTCACACTTTTCTAATGTTTAAATGTTTAAACTCTAAATGGTTAACACCCCTAGTTTATATGGTGTATAATGGCAGCTGTTTATAATTTTGAATTGAATGGAGTGAAGCCTAGCATTGATGGAGCAAAAATAAAAAAGGAAATATTGTGTTGAAAAAAAGCAAAACGTTTGTATGGTTTCTAAAGTACTTTATAATGTTCGAAAGAGTTTTCTGAACAAAATAGAATATATATGGTTCCAAGCTTCTTGAGAGATTTCCACCTGCCTATCTTTTTCCCATTTAGTTTAGTAGTGTGATTTGCAAATTGTTTGGCCTTGGCCAGATATTGAGAGCATCAATTTTGGTAGGGTCTGTGGCGATGGCTTGCTGAGACACTATGTGACCTACATACTTGACGCTGGGTTGGCAAAACTGGCACTATCCAACAGTAGCTTTAGGCCTTGTTCTTGTAAGCAATCTAGCACTTTGAGGAGACGTTCTTCATGTTCTTCAAGTGCCCTTCCAAAAACTGTGAGGTCATCCAGATAAACTAAAACCTCCAGGAGATTCATGTTGCCAACCATTCTTTCCATTAGTCTTTGGAATGTTGCCGGTACTCCAGATATTCCTTGCAGCATGCGCTGGAACAAAAGGTTTTCTAGTGTTCTGACATTTGTAATGTGTGCATTTCGTCTGCCTTGGAGACTTGTGGAGTTTGTGCTATTTTCAAAACCAAAATCATTCTAAAAACAGTGTTGTCACTGTCCCTGTGGAACTGAGTGCCAGAAATGCATTTTAATGGCTTTCATTTTTGCCCCTGATGTCCTCCAAACCCAATCAGGGACGCGGGAAGTGGGGGTGCTGGGGGTGCGACTGCACTCCCACATGCTGAGGGAGGGGTGGGGTGGCGGTGCGGCCACGCCGGCAACTTTTCTCGTTAACTTTAGTTTATGAATGAGCATTTGCACTGCCTGCAAGAAAGTCATGAATCAACGTTTCCACCAATTAGTACTGCTGTGTGCATGCTGTCATTTAGTGTTTCAGTTAGCACTAAGCATTGCTATTCGAGGGCGACGTTCCTTGTTCCAACCTATCAGCACCAAGCACTGCCATTTGAGAGACAGCGTTTACTTACAAATGTGTCCTGACCTAGCAGCTGGTTTCGCTGTGATAACTGTTAAATCATACTCTAATCTGTATTTGTACTGGTGGTGTCTTCTCTGTCGTGTTCTGTATTGTGACTGTGACTGCAGCAGCCCATGGCCTGTGAGGCACAATCATTTCCATTAGTAGGCTCATACTAGCACAGTATCTGGAATGTAAGATTTTTTTAGTATGGATTCAAGTAGAAAGTGACATTGTATGTTTTCGGTAAGAACTCAGAAGAGACGTCTAATCATTAGGGTATATATTAGCAAGGTAAGCTTACCTAAAGCATAAATGTGTTTCTTGCCTCGCATGACAAACTGCCATTTTCGTTTTTAGCTTCCAGGAGAAAATATTTTTTCCATGACCATTGTTGATTGTTACATTTTGAGTTGAATATTGTGTAATTGCAGCAATGTAATGGGGGATTTCCAAAATGTAAAAAAAAAAAGAAATGCAAGCCATTATAAAGGAGGGAGTGGCTGAAACTACTAAGAGATAAAACAATTCAAATAAAAACAAAATCGAAAAAATATCATTTTACAACAGTATTGACTTCAATCTTTCTTTCACTCTAAAGAATTACTCACAGATGAGATACAAGCAACACGACTAGCTCGATTGCTAACAGGTTTATTGCTCTGTATCCATGGATTGCGATTTAAATAGCGCGCCTTTTAATGCAAACACATAAGATAATTCAAGTTGTTTCTTTGCTAATTTTACATGTTGCTATTTGTTAAGTATTTTACGAAATCAGTGGTGTGTAGTGTAGTGACTACATCTTCCTCACAGTGAGAGGAAAGCCATCAGTTTTTGTTAAGGAATGGTCAGATGATGCTAACTACACCTTTAAAAGGCAGGTAGAGAGAACATAAATAAATATAACAATCTACCAACCCTATATTAATAAGTAACAGTTGCTACCAAATACCAAGCAGTTGTGCGCTGCCATTAAAATTGTAACTTTGTTTCCCAATGCATCTACACAATTAATGTACAAAAGGAGGAACTTTCCTGATTAGCACAGGTGTCTGGAACATGTTTGCAAGTCTGATCTGTTTACTTTACAGACCAGCACAATTTATAATGTGTGAATAGACCTATTAAAAGTGTCAAATTGAATGAAGGCATTTTAGTGCAGAAGATTAATGTATTTTATTTATATTTATTTTAAAAAGACATCTAAGGACAGTACATCTGATTTGAAATATAGTTAATATGCTGGCTTATTGTCTTATAGACTTT
This sequence comes from Polyodon spathula, assembly GCF_017654505.1. NCBI lineage: Eukaryota > Metazoa > Chordata > Actinopteri > Acipenseriformes > Polyodontidae > Polyodon > Polyodon spathula. The sequence goes on from NC_054534.1 coordinate 91,524,936, forward strand.
GTGCCTCTGTTTCATATGAAACTCACTTGGTCTGTGCATATTTTGATGGTGAAATGCACACAAAATGACGATTTTGTATATATTTAAATATTGCCTGAAGCTGCTTCCCTCTTTCATTTTCAGCACCCCCGGTTTGAAATTCGTTCCCGTGTCTCTGAACAAAATTAGAAAAATGGTAACAATGGCCAACCTAAGTTCCTACCATGACACTGCCTAGCCTCAAGCACCAAACAGAGGAGTTTACCCTCTTTTTAATTTACCACTACACCACTGAATAGAACCCACGTATGAGGACTTGATCATCTGGTAAGGTCCTTCTCATTATGTTAAATGGCCCAAGACTGACCCTACTAGATGGTAAAGCCCTCTTCGGGTTCTAGTGCTTAAATAATGTAAAATGTATTAGTGTGACAGGTGTGAGTGGTGTTGTGAATAAAATGATTGTCCAGACAGTAATGTTCCCAAAAACATGTTTTAATAAACAAAACCAAAAAGAACCAAAAAGAACCACCCCACTACCAGCAATGGTATCGGGGAGAACACGGGTGGTTTACAGATCAAAATGAAGAAACAATAATAATCCAGCAGTCCGTGCACGAAAGTGTGCTCTTTAATCCACAGGGTGGTGCTGGTGTCGTGTAGTGAGGGTAGTGCTCTGGTGATGCGGGCTGGCTTCGTGGTTGCAGCTGCTGGCTCTGTACTCCTCCTCTGCAATACACAACAGACAACATGTAACAAACAAACAAACAAAAACTACAGGCTCCGGCAGTCAGGTTTCTCTTGTTCAGCGCAAGGCGGCATACTGACATAGCTGCTTCCCCTTTGTACCCATGACCTCCTCCCTGCAATCAACTCATCACCATGGTTTCTCCAATAGAGGGCCGTCCCGCAGCTGATCGCAGTGGAGTCATTCCGTGTACGTGCAACTGCGCACTCCCCCTAATATGGTCACCTTCCGGTTTCCACCTACCATCAAAGCGGTCCATCTAGGAGGCAGCGTACCACTGTCCTTACACAGTGCCCTTTCTGATCAGGAGGGAGATTAACAACATCGATCCTTTCTCTCTTTATCATAATATGGCCTATACCTGTTATTGAGTGGTCATTATACGATATATATATATATATATATATATATATATATATATATATATATATATATATATATATAAAGTGACTAAAAAATAAATATATGAACATTTCTCTTACGCTCATTGAAACAAATGTGCAGTGACAACGTTTATTGTTACATGTACCAGGGGAGTGGACCAACCACCTTGGTTTGTCTAGACCTGCAGCAACACTTTGTTTCCAGAGAGAAACAAGAAGTATCAGGATGCATTTGAGCTGCACTGTGCAAGGGAATGGAGCTTTTACATCTTGTAATTATTACAGAGCCACCAAGACAAACCACAAGAAAACTTCAACAGGTCTCAATTGATTCGGTTTAAAAATAAATTAGTCCTAAATACTAGAAATAGAGTCAGGATATGTTGCACACTGCCTGGCTTGCTCCAGGCTTAACATCCATCCTCTTCAAATGATCATTGATTATGCTGATCATGTTTACAGAACAGCCTCTAACTGTTTTGCTAAGCTAGCCGGTACTCATAAGACAAAACCTCTAGATCTTTACTTAATAATACACATTATGATGAGCACCACTGTAGATTAAACTGGATAAGTTTAATGGCAACTGGCAATTACTCTTCCATGAACTGATATTTTAGTTCAGATGAGTTGGTATTTTCAGCTTTTCTTTCCTAATCACTTTGTCTCTTGGAAATGTCTTCATTGTATGGTCCCATTTACACAGAACAAGGGTTATTTAGAAACACACTATGGAGAGGTCGGTTTAGTAAAGGCTGTTTGGAAGTGAACTTAAGGTTATTATCTGGTTCACTTCACATCTAAAATGAAGATTGTCTACTCAACTGGTGAAGTTTATTTGACATATTTTATTGTATAAGACTACTGAGAAGGTACATCTGTGCCCTGAAGAGAATTAGAATGCAGGTCTGGTCTCCTGCTTCAGAGATTAAAATTAATTACAGTATGAGACCAACTCACTTGGTACAAAGTCTGGGAAATGTATTTTTTGAAAAACTATGAAAGTTATTATGTTTGTTTTATTGTGATGTCACTTGTGTGGTTACAACCAAGAAAGAAAATGAGATTGCATGATTGATACATTGATCAAATTTGTATCAATGTGTTTATTAGTTCAGTTATTAATGCATTCACTGACTGAAACTTTTGGGTTACATTGGAATTCTTAAGCCTGTCATCAAATCTATTGATCGCCATATAGGTTTACTGAAACATACCCAACTGAAAAGTCAATATTACTTGGTTTAAAAAAAAAAAACAACAACAACAACAAAAAAAAACTGTAGTGTCTTTTTACAAGAAAAGTTAGATTTGCTCGTCCAACCCCTCCACCAGAAAGAAATGCCTGCTCTATTATAAACTCTTCATGTAAAAGCAGATCTGAGTTGGTTACCCTAAAGAAAATAATTTAGAAATCGAAAAATCCTCTTCAAATAAATGAAACCACTCAAATGTAAACATTTGAGAAGTCTGAAGACACAATTATTTGGGCAACATCCTGCAGAACATGACATAATCTACTGAACAGCACTTTATTTCTGTGGGGGAAAAAAAATTAAATTTGATCATGATTTTTGACCTCATGAGGCATTCCACTACATCACAACGGATAGGTAACAAGGTGATTTTACAGTGGCTTGCGAAAGTATTGACCCCCCTTGGCATTTTTCCTATTTTGTTGGCTTACAACCTGGAATTAAAATTGATTTTTTGGGGGTTTGTATCATTTGATTTACACAACATGCCTACCACTTTGAAAATGCAAAATATTTTTTTTATTGTGAAACAAACAAGAAATAAGACAAAAAAACAGAAAACTTGAGCATGCATAAGTATTCACCCCCCCCCCCCCCCCCCCCCCCCCCCCCCCCCAAAGTCAATACTTTGTAGAGCCACCTTTTGCAGCAATTACAGCTGCAAGTCTCTTGGGGTGTGTATCTATAAGCTTGGCACATCTAGCCACTGGGATTTTTGCCCATTCTTCAAGGCAAAACTGCTCCAGCTCCTTAAAGTTGGATGGGTTCTGCTGGTGTTCAGCAATCTTTAAGTCATACCACAGATTCTCAATTGGATTGAGGTCTGGGCTTTGACTAAGCCATTCCAAGACATTTAAATGTTTCCCCTTAAACCACTCGAGTGTTGCTTTAGCAGTATGCTTAGGGTCATTGTCCTGCTGGAAGGTGAACCTCTGTCCCAGTCTCAAATCTCTGGAAGACTGAAACAGGTTTCCCTCAAGAATTTCCCTGTATTTAGCGCCATCCATCATTCCTTCAATTCTGACCAGTCTCCCAGTCCCTGCCGATAAAAAACATCCCCACAGCATGATGCTGCCACCACCATGCTTCACTGTGGGGATGGTGTTCTCGGGGGTGATGAGAGGTGTTGGGTTTGCACCAGACATAGCGTTTTCCTTGATGGCCAAAAAGCTCAATTTTAGTAAATTTACAGTATAATCGTAAATCTCGAAAAACTACTCACTTCTAAATCTTTTGTAGTCATTTTTGTATTACTTTAGTATAAATACATGTTAATTTGGATTCATATGTTGTTTTTTTCTGACTTTATGTGAATGAAAAGACACAAAAGCTCCCATTTTCTCATTGGAAATAGAGATATTACAAAATATCACTGTCCTGGTCACAAAAGCAAAGTTTGTGGGGAATAATAGCCATTTTCTATACTTTTGAGGCATAAGCAATTAGGAAATAACACTTACTACCCATGAACAAAAATTGTGTTACATAGTGTTATTATTCATTTAAAAAAAAAAATGACAGGCCCACAATCAAATTTTGATCTTTTTAATGGAAAAACTTGTGACAAATGGTATGAAGATCAATTTCCCGAATCTGACAAAGTACCATTACCAGTAATTACCTTTACTTTAAAGAAAAATAGCACCAGAAACACAACTAAATCAACTCAGAACCAGAACTAACTAAAAAAAAAAAAACTGTAAACTGTAAACTGTAATTTCCAACTTTATGTGAGCTGTGAGCTGGTATCAATCGCTTTTTGAATGATCCGCCATACAGCGGAAAAGTTAATTTAGCAAAAGATGCTGCATTTCACACTGCTAACAATGTCTTTGTAACAGTAATTAAAAACTTGGAAATGACAAAGCAACACACTATCCCCCAATAACACCTGCAGACTTATTTATGTAATTTATATATGACCATTAATGAATTAGTTTAATAGGTTAATGCAATTGATATACATAAATATACTTAACATTTGACTTGATGTTATATTTATAATTAAAACACATTACTAAATGTACGCGGGTTGCACCAGGTAAGACAGTTATAACGATAGTTATTACACCTACCTTCAGGTAGGTGTAAGCTGTTTATAGAATCACATTCCAAGACGGCAAGGCAACTGTTACAGGAACTTCTGTTTGAAGACGATAGTGTTCAAAGTTTTCGGAGTCAGCGTGTTTTACGATATAAAGAGCACTGAGTGGAGAGGTAAGCTCTTCATTACAGTGTTTTCTGTGTGAACGGGAAAAGTCTGCAGTGCTGGTATCCTGACTCAAAATGCACTGAATTAATTTTAATAGTTTTAATAAATTAATCTTTAATATAAAACAATCACAACTAAATGATATGCATATTATCGGTACTTGTAATCGGTCACCTATACTATTAATAATAACAGTTTAAAGCCAGGCACAATGACTACTCGGTTGTACGTTCAAGTTTATTACGTTGGAGTTGTTTTGATCAGCAGCATCTGCGCTCCAACATCCTCAGTGCTGATTGGTTATTGTAAAGAGAACACGTGACCGAATTGGAGTCTCCAATCTTAGTAACAAACTAGCGAAGTTCTGCCTTAAGTATGCCTAGTGCAACCGGAAATAGGACAGCGCTTAGTTATCAACTAACTAGTAACTACTAAGCACTTAGTGAAGGCTGTATGTGTTAACTTATGGACAAACTTACGCATAGCTGGTGTAACCCAGCCCTGCTGTAGAGGATGTTAAGTTTTTAATACAAATTCAATCTTAAAAAAACTAAATAAATAACTGAACCAAGTCGGGATTTGTACAATTACAAAGCAGTTGTCTCACCACGTTTCTAGTTCCTCATCTTTTTCTAGTGTGCAGTGGATGACATTATCCACTTTGTCGTTTAAAACTACATTTTCTCTGTAAGATTATACCATGCTCAGGCCCATGTAAAATACTGTGCATAACCTCTTTGAGTAAAACGTTCATGGCTATCTCACAAATACATCCAGCTTTTAGGTGGACCATGGTTTTTTTCCTATAGTTTATATGGAGAAGTCTAGCTATGTCAATGTATTGATAATATATTGTATAACTGAGTTGTTCAGTGTTGTTACATCATGTATAATCTTACCTTTACAAAAAACACCAGAAAAAATATTATTATTATTATTGTTATTGTTATGATGTGACAGAGTTCTATTATTAATAGTATTTGTTGTAGTAGAATGTGTACTCAATGTGACACAGTACTAGGGTCAGATGAAACATATACAGAACTGAAAGCACTTTAGCAGGAGAGTGAATGCTCAGAAAGCTAATCATTGAAGTTACACATCTACAGTGTGTTATTTGCAGCCTCTATATGCTTTATCCCCCACTATCCTGACGATGTTCCTGATTGCTAGCCTTGCAGGATCTGATTTGCAATTAGTGCACTTTGTGAGGGCAGTTTGACAACAGCCCACCAAGAACTAAAAGGCAATAAGTCACTATTACACTTTGACCCCAAATAGCCATCAAGGGGAAATTATTTTGATCACTACTGACCAGTGTTGAAATTGAATGACCCAGAGGTGAAAGATTGTTTTAATCTAGTGAGCCACCAAGGGGTTTATCGTCTTGTGTTGTAGAACAGCAAAAACACTAATCCATCAAGTTAAACTAAGCAATATGTATAAGTATAGATGTGAAGGTGTTCTTGGTTTGCCAATCCACCAATCAATAGTCCACTTACCCAATGTTGCAGGAATACAGCAAACTGTGATACAAATTGCCTGGGAATCTAGTCAATTATTCAAGTCCAGCCCTGGTTTTCTAAAACTCAAACTCAGAACCGGAGAAGACACTGGAATTTCTGAGCCGTTGAGCTGATGAAATTGAAGGTGTTCGTTCATATGTTTGCCAGTCAAATGGATTAAGCTGTCACTATTTGTTGCCAAAAATATGTCCATACATAAAAGCAGTATTTAAATGGTCAAACATTGCATGGAATATTCCCAGACCAGCTATTTTTCTGTTTGTATTTCATTAGCCTACTTTCAATGAGGGAAATCTCTGCTATGTGACTAGATTACCTAAATTAGAATTATGTCAGACAGTCCAGGGAGATTCAATGTATGCTAGGCAGTGATAAAAAAACGGATAAGAAATAATGTATTCAATTAGAATAGGGATTATGGAGTGGTGTCTTTTCACTGATACTGCTTTGACCCAGGTGATCCATTAATGAGCTAACAATTCAGTGGCATAATTCTGAGAACAGAAACCATGCTACAGAAAGCAAGCATCCCTATCAAAATTGCAAAGTGAAATACATATAAAACAGATCTAAATTTGCAGATGAACTGGTAAGAGAGAAAAAAAAAATGTCATTTGTTATAGAAAACAATCTGCAGTTTGGTTTCAGTTCCCAATAGAAATATAATAAAAGTAAAACGCCACTGTTAGCAATGGCCTACACTGGCTTAAATCCCATCCACTTGTGCTTCAGAATGATTTATTCTAGCTAGATTTTTTCTAAACCCAGAAAAATCTGAGTTATTAACTTTTCCTCATTCCTGAAATATGTAGAAATGATAAAGAAAAGTTACCCTTTAAAATGAATAATGAATGTGGCATGTTTTGTGAATATTGTTATGCTCATATATATATATATATGGCAAGTTTTCAGTTAAATTATACTTGGATGAAGTTAGTCACAGACTAACCATGTTGTTTGGAGCAGCAGAATTGCAAACTAAGCAATTCAAATCTAACCATTGCACACCCATACAGAGAGACCTCATTATCACTAATAATCACAGTACCTAAAAGTTAACAGATTATAGTCAAATGTAATCTGAAACTACACTGATGCACAATGAAAACTCAACAGCCTGTTTTACATCAATAGCTCATTGGGCACATACATAATGTTATTTACACTTTAGTGAGCAGATAGGTTTGTTGATTGTCTGAGTAGTATTATTCCTTGGGATGAGTTCATTAAGAATCTGTATAAATAGTCGTTTGAAAAGACATGATTTTAATTAATGAAAGAACAATGAAATATACGACCATTTTGATTTTCCAGCAGGACAATGCAAGACCACACAGTGCTAGGATTACAATTCCACAACTTCAAGAAAACAATGTTGAGGTCTTGCTGTGGCCAGCTTTTTCTCTTGTCAAATAGAACATCTGTGGGACAAAACTGCCACAGGGGGAAACTGCGACCAGCCCAACCTTCAGCAGCTGGCTGCAGCTGCATCAAAAGAATGGCAGAACATCTCACAGTAGTCTATCCAGAGGCTGATCGGGTCTATGTGTCAACGCTGCCAGGATTGTGTTAATGCTCAGGGAGGTCATACCAATACTAACTTTGTAACGTTTTCATTTTGACAGTTGTCACATTTAATACTGAAAACTTATCATGATTCTTCCATACAGCGAAGGGATACCATTTTAGAATGACACTCTAATTAGGTTCTCCTAAACTTTTTTTGTCAAATTAAAGTATGGACTTTTTTTCTCCCATTGACTGGTTCACAAACCTCAGCTATAAAATACCTTCTAAGGTGGCATTAAAATGTCTCTAAAGTAATTTGCTTATTTATGTGGCTCGCTATAACATTTTTGCTAATTCCTAAGGATTGAATGTTAAATATTTCCTGATCCATATAAAATTTACTGAACCAAAATATCCACAAGTAATACTGGGGACATGTACGCACTTATTTACAGCTTACAGGTGTAGGGTTAGAAATTAACAAAGAAAGGGTTAATATTAAGAACCAACTTGTGGGTTTGCCATGTGAGGTGAGAGACAAATGGAGAGTTGGTCTAAACTGAGTTCACTTTAATTGAGCTCAAGAACACATGCCCTGCTTCACAGTAAATACTAATACAAATTCATGCAATCTCCAATCCTGACATGAGAGAATAACCCCTGGGTCCAGTAGTATTACTCACCTATTCTGTAACCGTTTAAGATTAGTAGACTACTATATTTCCTCTACAGATACAGTGCCTATAGAATGTCTGCACCCTCTTTTTTTTCACCTTTTGTTGCCTTACAGCCTGGAATAAAAAAATGCTTTTTTTCCATTTATCTACACATCCTACCCCACAACTTCCAAGTGAAAAAAATATTCTAGAAATGTGTAGATAATTTATTAAAAATAAAAACTAAAATAGCTTGGTTGGATAAGTGTCCAGCCCCCTTGTAATAGCAATCCTAAATTAGCTCAGGTGTAACCAGTTGTCTTCAAAATCAAACACCAAGTTAAGTGGCCTACAGCTATGTTAAATAGTGATTCACATGGTTTCAGGATAAATTCAGCGGTTCCTGTAGGTTCCCTCTGCTGGATAGTGCATTTCAAAGCAAAGACTCAACCATGAGTACCAAGGTGCTTTCAAACAAACTCTGGGACAAAGTTGTTGAAAGGCACAGATCAGGTGATGGGTATAAAAAAATATCGAAGTGCTTTGAATATCCCTTGGAGCACGGTCAAGACGATTATTAAGAAGTGGAAGGTTTATGGCACCACCAATACCCTGCCTAGATCAGGCCATCCCTCCAAACTGGATGAAGAAGGAGACTGATCAGGAGGCTACCAAGAGGCCATTGGCAACTCTGCAAGAGCTACAGCCATTAGTCAAGAAAGCTCACCTTGAATCCTGTTTGAAAAAAACACTCAGGAGATTTTGTAGCCATGTGGCAAAAAGTTTTGTGGTCTGACAAAACTAAATTGGAACTTTTTTACCTAAATGCAAAGTGTTATGTTTGGCACAAACCTAACACAGCGCATCACCCAAAGAACACCATCCCTACTGTGAAGCATAGTGGTGGCAGCATCATGTTATGGGGATGTTTCTCACCAGCAGGGACTGGGGCACTTGTCAGGATAGAAGAGAAAATGAATGGAGCAAAGTACAGAGAAGTCCTTGAGGAAAACCTGCTGCCCTCTGTAAGAAAGCTAAAAATGGGATGGAAGTTCATCTTTCAGCATAACAACGACCCAAAGCACACAGCCAAAGCTACATTGGAGTGGCTAAGGTAAAGGTAAATGTCCTTGAGTGGCACAGTCAGAGCCCCGACCTAAATCCAATTGAAAATTTGTGGCATGACTTGAAGATTGCTGTCTATCAGCGCTCCCCAAAGAACTTGACAGAGTTTGAACAGTGTTGTAAAGAAGAATTGCCAAATCTCGGTGTGCAAAGTTGGTAGAGACCTATCCCAACAGACTCACAGCTGTAATTGCTGCCAAAGGTGCTTCCACCAAGTATGAACTCGGGGGTGGAGACTTTTCCAATTATGATCTTTCAGTTTTGTATTTTTAATATATAATTTTTTTCTCAATAAAAACTGTTTTCCCCTTAAAAGTATGGAGTATGTTGTGTAGATAAGTGGAAAACAATCCTCATTTAAATGCATGAAACTGAGGCACTGACACAACAAAATGTGATAAAAGTTCAAGGAGGTGTAGACTTTCTTTAGGCACTGTATATGTTCCAATAACTGTTGTTTTGTTATCAATTACCAATGGATAGTAACATTTAATAAAGTACAGTTTGATTGTTAACATTTATTGTCAAGATCCATCATTGATGTTGGATAATTGATATTAAATAACAATAATTAATACCACATTCCCTACACAAATTTATCGAGGAAAAATTGCAGTCAGGATGAAAATATATGTTGGCAGAAGAAAGATGGGGGTTAACAGGCTATAAACTTCTGCATAGTTAACCTTTCCTTGAAATACTCTTTATAGTCCCTGTTTCTGTTCACACTCACCCACATACCTTATTGCACTAAACCATCAATTCCGGAGTTTCTAAACTGCCAAATGCATTTTCCACCATGGGAAAAGATCACACATCTTGTACATTAAAAGGTCTGTAACATTGACTTTAAAAGCCTAGCTTAATTTATTTATCTGGAAACTCTAGAAGTAGCTGGTACATTGGACATTAGATAATGCTCCTAAGATAAGATGACAAACTACTGCCTGAGTTTTTACCAAAGCCCAGTTACAGATTTTTTTTTTCTTTTCATATGGTGGAAATGTAACCCAGAGTGGAAAATAATGCTCATAGTTTATGGACCACATTATACCTTCAGTCTTTCACTGCTTTGTTATGTTTTTCCTACTTTTTTTCTCATTTTCTCACCAATTTGGAAAGCCCAATTATTTTTATTATTTCAACCCGGCGCACCGCTGCCACCCCTGCGCTGACTCGGGAGAGACGAAGACAGACACACGCGTCTTCCAAAACGTGTGTCGTCAGCCGCTCACTTCTTTTCACTCTGCCAGCCCGCAATGCAGCCACCTCAAAGCTACAGTGTCGGAGGATTATGCAGCTCTGGGCAGTTTGCAGGCAGGCCCACAGGCGCCCAGCCAGTCTACAGGGAGCCGAGCTAAGCCCTCCTCATCCGGGCAGCACTCAGCCAATTGTGCACTGCCCCTTGGGAACTCCTGTCCACAGTCGGCAGTTGAATAGCTTGGACTTAAACCGACGACCTCCAGGCTATAGGGGGCATCCTGCACTTTACCGCATGCACCACTCTGGAGCTCCCAAGTTTATTCTATTTTTAATCCTTAACCAAATTCCATATATGTATTGAATATATATATGGTAAAATAATAAATAAATAAAAATGTTGCAAGACCACTATCAATTATTTTAATTATTTCATTGTGTGGCCACCAGAGGGCCTCACAAAATGTAGCTGCTAAGGTGACAAAAGATCTGTAACACTACACAGACTGCCCAGCATAGTTGAGATATGCTGATAAAATCCAAAAGGCAGCACCAAGACTAACTCTTTGGAGGAGTAACTTGGTTATCCATTGGCCATTACAGGATATCCTATGCATATTCATATATCTTGAACACTCCCCTGGGTTATTTACTCATTTACAGTGGTTTGCAAAAGTATTCATCCCCTGTAAAGTTTTTACATTTTGTTGGCACCTGAGTGTACTCCACGAAGCTTTCAAAAGACTTTACATATAGAATCTACACAAACTTCTCCACATTGATAAAGTTAAAAATGTATATAGAATTGTGACGGGGGTGCAATGGGTCGGAGCTGTGGTCGATCCTCCCAATCGCTGGTGGTGTTGCATAAAACAGGACGAGACCGGCGGAAAGGCAAAGGTCGAACCGTCTGAGAATTCCAGAAAGATCGCTCGCTCCGCCCGAACGCGGAAGTCCACGGCGGTGAGAACTAGAACAAGCCTCCTGTGTACTTTTTGCCAGTCCCACCATTTGACTCAGCCCACTAACCTCTTACAAGAATATAAATAATAAATGCATAAGTATTCAACCCCTTTTGCTACTGCAGCCCTAAAATAGCTCAGGTGCAAATGATTTGTTTGAAAGGTCACAAAATTAGTGAAATGGTTTCAGCCTGTGTGTACTCAAAGTGGTTTAACTTGTAGGTAATTTCCCTAGGTATATAAAGACTTTCAAGCTGCAACTCACATAGTATTCCAACAAAGCAACCATGAAGACCAATGAGCTTTCGAAACAAGTCAGGGATAAAGTGGTAGAGAGGCACAGAGCAGGAGAAGGGTACAAGAAAATTTCAAAGGCGCTGATTATGAAGTGATGACAGTGAATTCCATCATTAAGAAGCAGAAGATGCATCATACCACCCAGACACTACCCAGATCAGGTCGCCCTTCCAAACTGAGCAGCCGAACAAGCAGGAAACTGGTTTGGGATGTCACTCTGAAGCCAACAATGAGCTTGAAAGATGGGAAAGTTCTGTGTCTGATATGGGAGTCAGTGTTCACACATCAACAATAAGCTGGTCCCTACACAAAGCTGGCCTGTATGGACAGGTGGAAAGAAAGAAGCTATTACTCAAAAAGCCTCATCTTAAAGCATGTATAGTGTTTGTGAAAAAGCATGTAGATGATACTGCAGGTGAGTGGAAAAAGGTTTTGTGGTCAGACGAGACAAAAATTTTGGTCTAAATTCCAAGTGTTACGTCTGGCGCAAGCCCAACACTGCACATCACCCAGTCTACACCATCCCAATTGTCAAGCATGATGGTGGCAGCATCATGTTATGGGGATGCTTCTCTTCAGCAGGGACCGGGAAGCTTGTCGGGATAGAGGGGAGAATGGGTGGTGCAAAGTACAGGCGAATCCTTCAGGAAAACCTATTTGAGTCAGCCAAGACTCAGAGGAAATTTACATTTCAGCAGTACAATGACCCGAAGCACAGACCCAAAGCCACACTGCGGCTGAACAAGAAGAGAGTTAATGTTCTTGAATGGCCCAGTCACAATCCTGACTTGAATCCAATTGAAAATTTATAGCGTGACTTGAAGATTGCAGTCCGTTGACGATCCCCAAAAAACTTTTCAGAACTGGAGCAATTTTCCTGTGAAGAATGGGCAAAAATTTTGCCATCTTGCTGTGTAAAGCTAGTAGAGTCCTATCCAAAAAGACTCACAGCAGTGATTGCTACAAAAGATGCTTCTATGAAATATCGACTTAAGGGGCTGAATACTTATGCAACCAGTAAATTTCATTTTGTACATTTGCTTTACAAGTTTTGTTGACATTTAACCTCCTCCTCGTATAACAGCGTTCAGTTTAACCACTACAGCTTTCAATAAAAAAAAGTTTTTTTGAAAAACTGTGCATACATTATTTGTAATTTAACAAAATGTGACATTATTGGTAGGGGGTGAATACTTCTGCAAACAACTATATTTATCATTATGCAACAATTAGGTCAAGCATGTACTCGTATGAACACTTTATTTTGTTGTCTGTCTTACACATCTAAAAAGTATGAAATATTGTAAAGAGTGAATTAGACAGAGCCCTTGTACTGGAAAATATAGTAGTTGTGCATTTTACTGTCAACATATCCTAACTACGAATACTGTCTCTATCATGTTTATGTATGTTCTTACAACACTTACCCGGTTGGGCATTCTTTATACTGAGTCTGTATGGAACAGTTCTAATCTATCCCTGGGTCCTTAGCTTTAAAAGTGCTTGTGGTTCTCTGTGCTGTTCTGTGTTGTAATAACATGACTGATCAGCTTGTGACTTTACCAGGGGTCCTCAGTGTGCACATGTGGTTACACGCTTTTTAGATTTTTAAATGCCTAAATACCAGGGTGACTCATGAATTAAAAGAGCAGTATGAGGCAGGTCTCTATGGTAACAGGAGCCTCACACTGAATATAGAATTGTACTGGTTGTTGGAGCAGCTGTATTCAGTTTGGTACAGCCCAAATAAAAAGTAATAAAATACAGTCTTGTCTGGATTACTTTGAAACATATTGGAGAAGTATCTTAAGTGCCTCAAGTGTTTTATCCTTACCTGTCCACAGACTCATTGGACTGACTGCATCAATAAAGTGATAGATATGTAGGCTCAGTGGACTGACACTTATGCAGTAAGTTACTAGTTATATTCCATCCTAGATAAATAGTGAACAAGTGTCATTTAAAAAACTTTTCCATATTTTTAAAGAAGAGATACCAAGAAATGAGTAGTCTGAGTAAAGTTATCTAACAAGAAACTCCTCATGCCCCATTTTACTGCTTTCGGTGCAAGTGTATTAAATTAACTTCCCTGCAGTGCAGTGCTAAAACTTCAATCAGTCAATTAGCATTAATTGCAAGGAGCTGCAGGGGAGTCCAGCAAAGTACAGCATTTGCAAAAAATGAATACAATTAGTTATATTTTCAGACATTAAATAATGCCCTGTTGATCCATGTTGCAAGTAAAACATATGATAAGTTTATATTTATCTTGATATGCAAAAGTATTTATTCATTTATTTAGCATTTATTATAGTGCCTTTAAGCAAGGCACTACAAGTTTTTAGAATTTTGTACAAACTGAAAAAAACGGGGGAAGAAAGAGGGTAAGAATATTGGGGTAGGGTGAGGAGATTAATAGGTAGATGAAAGCAAGGGCCAGAGGCTAGGCCAGGGTCGGGCAGGCAAGGTCATAACAGGAGTTTGGGGTCCAGCAGTAAGGGTAGAATGAGCTAGGGAAAAAAGATGAGTTTTAAGGGAGAAGCGAAAACTGTGTAGAGTGGGTGATTGTTTTATGTTGAGTGGGAGTTCCAATGGAGGGGAGCAAGAAGAGAGAAGGAACGAAAACGTGATTGGGCACTGGGCGAGGGTGGGACAGAGAGGGACAGTAGTGATTGGGAGCGTAAGGGACGAGGAGGAATATAATAGGAAATGAGTGTAGCCAGATAAGATGGGGCAAGGCCATGGAGAGATTTATATACTAGTGTAAGGAATTTGAACAGGCAACAGTGGTAAACAGGGAGCCAGTGTAGCTGAAGGAAGAGAGGAGAAGTGTGAAAAGTGTGGGGGAGGTTAAATATAATACGGGCAGCAGCATTTTGAATTTGCTGAAATGGTGTAAAGGCGTAGGAGGGGAGATCATGGAGGAGGGAGTTACAATAGTCAAGCCGGGTGAAAATGAGAGAGTGGACCAGGAGTTTGGTAGCGGAGAAGGAGATGGAGGGGCGTATTTTGCGGATGTTGGAGTAGATGAAATAAACAAACAACCAAGAAAAAATATACCAATATGAAATATGAACAGAGTGAATTGAGAACATGGAATGCCCTAATGTTCAGAAACATGGCTATCCACTCTGTAGCACACCTGTCTCACTAAAAACAGTGCTATGTTCTGTACAATATTACAGTATCTTGATTTCCAACCAACGGCAGTAGCCCAATGGATAGTTCTGATCCCTGAGGTACAATATTACTCCTTTGTATGGTGAGTCATTGTGACGGGGTGCCCTCCCCTTGTGGATGTTATTTATTTATGTTTGTATTCATTTGTAATGTTGTTGTTGTTGCTGTTATTATATTTTGTTGGTGCACGGACAAAAGAAATTCGACATGATTATTTATTTATTTGAGACCCATGAAAAGCCGGTCTTATAATGTATAGTCAGTGTGGATGGGGCTAATACCCCATCCCTAAAAACTCTCGTGGGAATGTGGCTGAAACCTTAATAAGGTAATTTATTAATAGGTAATTAAGGTTCCAGCCACAAATATAAAATGACCCACTCTCGGCTCATTAGGAGGAGAGAGTTAGGAGATAATAAGTGAGCTATATGGAACAGGAGCGAGTGCTACCGAAATAAAATTCATATATAATTCATGCTGCCATTTTGTTTTAGTGTGGCCTTTTTTGACACATCAGTGCCAGATGTATAAAAAAAAAAAAACTAGGATGGTTCTCATTGACAAATCGAAGGCTTTATCACTGGTATTGCTTTGTTTTTATAGTTATTAAAGGTATGGTTCCCAATTATATTAGTACTTTGGTCAATACTGGCTATAGTTTGTGATCTCATGATTCTGATAGTTTGGTAGTCCCAAGGATACGGACACAAGTAGAAGTGTTTTTTTTTTATCGACTCCCAAAAACCTGGAACACTTTTTCACATGGTTTAAGAATGGACTTTGATAACCTCTCATTTTCTGGTTATAAGGAGCGGATTCGGGATTTGCTTAAAGCTCCTTGCCATTGCTTTTCTTTTAGTCCACATTGAAAAAGAAAAAAGAACAAAGGTGTATTTCTGCTCCTTTGTTTATTTGTTGTTATTGTCTAATACTGGACCACACAAATATTAATTGTGTGTTATATGTATGATTGTGTCTGTGTATGACAGGACCCCTTGTAAACAAAGCCTCTGCCTCACTGGGATCATTTCCTTTATAAATAAATAAATAAATAATACAAGGAGGAAATCAGGTTCTCAGAATGTTATTCTTTTGTTAAAGTTTGACTCGTTCATT
Source organism: Polyodon spathula (assembly GCF_017654505.1). Classification (NCBI taxonomy): domain Eukaryota; kingdom Metazoa; phylum Chordata; class Actinopteri; order Acipenseriformes; family Polyodontidae; genus Polyodon; species Polyodon spathula. Next base: position 91,541,085 of record NC_054534.1, read on the forward strand.
ATAGTGATAGCCTTTGTTTCCCAGTGACATTGGTGTGGAGTTGAGAATTGTTTATTATGTGGATTACACACCAAAAACCCCACAGATTGGGTGATACCTTACATATAGTATGAAGAGCTGCAAGATGTACATTTTACATGAACAATGCATGTTTAGGAAAGTGTTTGTTAATTTAATTAGGTTAAATATAATTCCGGTTATAGCCTTGTTTGACTTTCTATGATATTTTTGCACTAACTTTTGTGTTACAGAATTGCTTGACTTGAGCCAGCATGCCATGATATTTAAAAAAATAAAAAAATAAATAATGTGATTTGTTAGATCTTTGTAGGAGTCTAGCTTGTGTATTTTTCAACCTCCTGCTATCAACGTTCACTACTTTTATTTGGCAAAGTTCAAGGAATTTATTTGACAACTGGGAAGCAGATACCATCCCTAATTTAAATACGACATGCCCCTTCTCTTTGATTTTTGTGAAGTTTACCAGGAAGTTGGGCAAAGATGAGTTAATCGATTTGTTGTTTACTGTATCTGAATTTAATCTAGAGGCAATTGACAAGAGCTAAAACACCAAGCCTGTCTAATTTACCTTGGCAACCTTAATCAACCCCTAGATAGTTAATCAGAGTGCTGTTCATATATTTAAGAATCTCACAGCCCGGGAATTTGATGCATTAGATTGGGAATTTTTATTCTTCTTCACAGAGTCCTCCCCAAAAAGAAAGAAAATAGTAAACAATAAAATAATAAAAATTAAAAAACTGAAATGTCATTTTTTTAAGTCTTCATCCCCCTGGGTCAATACTTGGTTGAACCACCTCTGGCAGCTATTACAGCCAATAGTCTTTTCGGATAATTTTCTATTAACTTTGCACACCGTGATGGAGCAATATTTGCCCATTCCTCCTTGCAAAATTGCTCAAGCTGTGTCAAGTTAGTTGGGGAACGGTGATGGACAGCAATTTTGAGTTCTTGCCACAGATGTTCGATGGGATTAAAGTGACTGGGCCACTCAAGGACATCTGTTTTCTTCATTTTAAGCCACTCCAGTGTTGCTCTGGCAGTGTGCTTTGGATCATTGTCCTGTTGAAAGACAAACTTCTTCCACAGTTTTAGTTTTTTGGCAGAGAGGCACAGGTTTTTATCCAATATTTATCTGTATTGTGTACCATTCATCCTCCCATCAATTCTGACAATATTGCTAGTCCCTGCTACTGAAAAGCATCCCTATAACATGATGCTACCACCGCCATACTTTATGGTGGGGATGGTGTTACCTGGCTGGTGTGCAGTGTTTGATTTGCGCCACACATACCGCTTAGTGTGCAGGCCAAAAAGTTCCACTTTAGTCTCATCAGACCACAAGACGTTCTGCCAAATAACTGCAGTATCTTCTTGGTGATGTTTTGCCCGAACTCTTTGCGGGCAAGGATATGGGTTTTTTTCAGCCAGGGCTTCTTGCTTGCCACTCTCCCATAAAGGCCCTTTCTGTGGAATGCCTTGGAGATTGTTGATATATGAATATCATTGTCCATCACAGCCACTGACTTCTGTAACTCATTCAGAGTCACTGTTGGCCTCACATTAGCTTTCCTAAGAGGCGTCCTTCTTGTCCGGCAACTAAGTTTAGAGGGGCGGCCTGATCTAGGCATTGTGGTGGTAGTTTCGTATTTTTCCCACTTATGTACGATGGACTGCACTGAGCTCTGAGGGATGTTCAGTGCCTTTGAAATGGTTTTGTACCCTTCCCCAGATTTGTGCTTCTCTATAATCACATCCCTGACCTGCTTAGAATGCTCTTTAGTCTTCATTTTGATTATTTCTTTTGAAGGTCGCTATCATACTGTGGGACCATACAGAGAAAGCAGTATTTATCTTCACAGATTAATTTAAAGCAGGTGATCCACTAATTTCTTACACAGATGGTGTCCATTAACAAATTGTGTGACTTGTTGAGGTAATCTATTGCACCTGAGCAAATTTTGTATATATGCATATACAAAACTGAAAGATCATAATTGGAAAAGTCTCCACCCCCCTGAGTTAATACTTGGTGGAAGCACCTTTGGCAGCAATTACAGCTGTGAGTCTGTTGGGATAGGTCTCTACAACTTTGCACACCTAGTTTTGGCAATATTTGACAAAACTGTTCATGCTCTGTCAAGCTCTTTGGGTAGCATTGATGGACAGCAATCTTCAAGTCATGCCACAAATTTTCAAATGGATTTAGATCAGAGCTCTGACTGGGTCACTCAAGGACATTTACCTTTTTCTTCCTTAGCCACTCCAATGTAGTTTTGGCTGTGTGCTTTGGGTTGTTGTCATGCTGAAAGGTGAACTTCCATCCCAGTTTCAGCTTTCTTGCAGACGGTAGCAGGTTTTCCTCAAGGACTTCTCTGTTCTTTGCTCCATTCATTTTACCTTCTATCCTGACAAGTGCCCCAGTCCCTGCCGATGAGAAACATCCCCAAAACTTCACAGTAGGGATGGTGTTCTTTGGGTGATGCACTGTGTTTGGTTTGCGCCAAACATAACATTTTGCATTTAGGCCAAAAAGTTCCATTTTAATTTCGTCAGACTACAAAACTTTTTGCCACATGGTTATAGAATCTCCTGAGCGTTTTTTTGCATACTTCATCAGGATTCAAGGTGGGCTTTCTTGAGTAATGTCTTCCTTCTTACCACCCTACCATACAGGCCAGATTTGTGGAGTGCTTGGGATATTGTTGTCACATGCACACTTTGACCAGCCTTGGCCATAAAAGCCTGTAGCTCTTGTAAAGTTGGCATTGGCCTCTTGGTAGCATCTCTGATCAGTCTCCTTCTTGCTTGGTCATCCAGTTTGGAGGGACGGCCTGATCTAGGCACGGTCTTGGTGGTGTCATACACCTTCCACTTCTAAATAATTCTCTTGACCATGCTCCAAGGAATATTCAAGGCCTTTGATATTTTCTTATACCCATCACTTGATCTGTACCTTTCAACAACTTTGTCCCGGAGTTCTTGGTGCTCATGGTTGGGTCTTTACTTTGAAATGCACTGCCCAGCAGAGGGAACCTACAGGAACTGCTGGATTTATCCTGAAATCATGTGAATTACTACAATTTAATACAGATGCAGGCCACTTAACTTGGTGTGTGATGTTATAATATAATATTGGTGTAGGACTGCTATTACAAGGGGGATGGACATTTACCCAACCAAGCCATTTCAGTTTTTATTTTTAATTAATTTTCTACAAATTTCCAGAATATTTTTTTCACTGGAAATTGTGGGTTAGGATGTGTAGATAAATGAAAAAAAAAACTATTTTAATTCCAGGCTATAAGGCAACAAAAGGTGTATATTTTGAAAGGGGTGTAGACTTTATATATATATATATATATATATATATATATATATATATATATATATATATATATATATATATAGGCACTGTGTGTGTGTGTGTGTGTGTGTGTGTGTGTGTATGTATATATATATCTATATATATATATATATATATATATATATATATATATATATATATATATATATATATATGAGACAAGACTAAGACTTTAAAGTGATGAAAACAATCCAGGATCTACAGAAACAAATTCTAATTGTAATCTCCAGTCCAGGCCAGGTTTAGTTATTTTAGTAAACAATGGTACTAAAACCTCCAGTATTCCCTAGTTTTGTGTCTACTGAATTGTTCCTTTCCTTTTCCTGAATTGCCTTGGGAGAAAAGTAATAATCACTGTTGGTGCTCTCCTTGCCTACCTCCAATCATGGATGCCAAGAAGAAATTATATCCACAGGTGTTTCCAGGGTAGAACATATTTCTCTGAGGTTCTGCTGAATTGTTATTTTCTTTAACAGTGCTATACAGCTGACTTATAATCGAGATGCATTGATTAACTGCATTTGATGGTTTTTTGTTTCACATCACAGTTGTTAAAGATCTAATCAGCTGCCACTGCCAGTCCTTCCATCATCCTCAGCATTGATGATATCTGCCAAGTTCTTGTAGTCTCAGATGGCAAAAGAAAGAAAATTAGCAGGAGACAGTTAACACACTTTAGATTACTGTTGCGTGTGACAGACACAAGCCAGCTTGTTCACTACTCAACGTCAGACAGATTTCACTTGAAAATGTAACACCTGTTAACATTAGTCTGTGTAGTGATAATTAATATACACCATCTGGACGAAAAATTGGAATTTGCACGTAAAATTGAAAAAGCCTCTAGTTGACTATATATCCAAAATGTATGTGCCATGTATATTTATGAACAGTAATAAAAAATAAAAAAATGCCTAGTTCAGGAAACATAAGATGCCTTCTTCTGGATCATCAACTTCAAGTCTATAATATAATTGAAATGGGGTTAATTTTGTTTAAAGGTATTTGAAAATGTTACTGTAGTAATCTTTAGTAAAGGAGATATATTATAAATATATATTAAATAACCATAACAAAATGAACAGCATCCCTTTTGTAAATTCTAACCCAAACCCTACAGTAACTTTACAAATTTAAGTGATCAATTTAATTGATTTTTGTATACAGTACATATGTACATTATGTAAGTCTGACAAATACATGTCTAGTTTATATATATATTATATATATCTTAATATATTATATATTTATATAATATATATATATATCTATTATATATATAACTGAAGATATCTTTGGATATATCCTTTAAACCTATTAGGAAAAATAAGCTTTATCTTCATAAATATGCAGATAGAGGAGTCCTTGTGTATTTTATACAGAAGCATAAGTTTAAGGCCACAATTACTTGTCACTTTTAAAAGGCTGCTCTCTAAATTGGCCAGAATGTACTATGAATTGGGTCCAACTTGTGACAGAAGCAAACTACAACCAGCTTCTCTTATTCATATATTCTGGTCCTGTACTGGGTTGGCTCTATTCTGGACCTCTATCTCTGAGACCCTCTGTCAATCCTTGCAAGTACCCATTGACCCCACTCCACTCGTTACAATTTTTGGTGTGGTAGCCAGCAATGCTCCCCTATCAGGGCTGCAGTCAGACACTGTGGCCTTTGCAACCCTACTGGCTAGGCAATTGATATTGTTTGGTTGGAAACAGACTCCCCCACCCTTCCTTGTTCACTGGATTAGGGATTTTATGTACTGTCTTAAATTGGAAAAAGTAAAGCTTACACTTAGGGGATCCACTGCAAAATTTTATAAAGCATGCCAACCCTTTCTCTCCTGTGTTGACAGGCTCAGACTTCACTCCCTTCCATAAAATAAATAAAATTAATATTCTAAAAAGTAAAAACAAACATTACACTTCTTCTCTCTCTCTCTCTCTCTCTCTCTCTCTCTCTCGTCCTTCTCTTCCTCTCTTTTTATAACAATTCCTGTTATTTTTATTAATTCGCTAATTTTTATTAATTTCATTTAAAATCTGTTAAATTGTGTTTTATTTTATTTCTTGTATAATCTGTAAAAACCAATAAACAAAGTTTTAAAAAATACTTTTTATTGGATTTTATTATGAGTTCATTGGTACGTGCCATTATTTAAACAAATAATTTAATCATGAAATCTCTTATAACATCAAGGCTATTTCAGGATGAAAAATACAAAAATTGTTTATATAATTAATCCCTTTGACCAGGAGGGATGTATCATTAGTGCAACTATTGTCTATTGATTGGCAACATATTCACTAAATATGTATCTTGCTAAAATGGGCTGCCCTAATTATCTTCCATGGATTTATTTCATTCATGTAGCAATTAACAAATGCATTACTCTTGCCCTTTATGATAGATGCAGTTTAGTCTATACCTAGCAGCACAAATGCTAATTAGCAATACTTTTCTAATTCATTACCTCATTCTTAACACATTTCATGTCAAAGGTGACTTAAAATATAAGTAGGGCTTCTGTTTATATTCATTTCATTTTTTCAGTGCTTTTTTTCAGCTATTTTCGAGTTTTGTGTAAATCGAGCTTTCAGCGCTTTCGCTTTTTATGTGCTGCATGAAATTATTGTTTTTGGTTACTTTCCAAAATGCTTGGGCATTTCCTTTCTGTCATAATATAGTAACTCGACAGTACTTAAACACTTAAGTTGTAACTTCTTTCCTTTTACTGTGTTCCACAACAAAATCCTTATGGTCAAGTGCACATTCTTCTGGGGGGTTTTATGTGTCTAGGCATTTATTTAGAATTCTATTCTGTTTTTAAATTGTCCCTATAACTAATATAGCTTTAACACTAGAACAACCAAGGCGATCATTTTGACAATTTTTGGAATTTTAATTTAAATTGCGGTGCATGTGTTTAAGATACAGATCTGTGCTTTCCTGACTTTTCCTAAATATATGTACTAATTACCCTGACAAAGAAAGAATCACTTAGCTGCAAAAAATAGGGAGATAAAATACTGTCATACCTATGTCGACCAGGAGCGGTCAAACTGACCGATACATATAAAACATTTTATAACAATGAAATATTGTGGTATGATTTGTATTTATCAGTCAGGACTTGCCGCCATTTATTGAAGTTTGATTATATCAGTTTGCATTCCTCAAGTGAGTGGTCTTCTGACATCTATATTGTTTTAATGAGCCTCCTGATAGCCCATCAATCAGCCTTGACAGCTCACGGTGACAGGCTGTCTCTCTGCACTCTGGTTACTATACACATCATTCATTTTTCTAAGAAATTCATTGTTACCCCTACATTGAAAATGGATTGCAGAAGACGCAGGACAGCAAAGCAGTGTACTGAATTACTGCAAATATTACCAAACAATGATTCTGATGCAACAATGGCAAATCTGGTTCTGAGGCAGAATGGGTTTGTGAAGATGAATCTTTCAGCAGCAGTGACACTGAGGGTGAAGGAGATCCCATGGGAGAAGAAGCAATCCTGTGGCAAGAATCCTGTGGCACTTCACCTGCATCAGCCCCTACACCTGATCCAGCTGATACTTCACCTGAGGCAGCCGCTTCTCCAGCGGTAGTGCCATCACCACCTCCCACTCAAGAGGCTGGTAATGATTGCAAAGTATAAATCCTGGTGTTGAAGCTGCAGGTAGAAAGGGTGAACATAATATTTTAAGGGAAATTCCAGGGCCTATGGCATATGCAAAATGCAACAATGATGAGAGCACCTTGAGTGCTTTTCGCCTGTTGATTGACATGTGTACGCTTCACCAAATACAATGTTGCACTGAAACAGAAGCTCAATGACAACTACAAGATGATCCCTGGTCAATGGCCTTGAAGGAATTAGAAGCTTTCATTGTACTAGTATATACCTGTGGAGCATTTGATGCCAGAAGCCTGGGTTACTGTTGATAGCTGTGCCAAATGCGTTAAGTGCACTGCATATTTTGAAAAGTGCAGGATCTGTGTGATTTGTGCCAGCACTTTGACTTTGTAAACAATTGTAAATGAAGCCCATTCTGTTCTGTTTATTTATTCATGTCATTTCAATTATAGTATGTCTGTGTATAAACAATAGCTTCGGTTGCATATGCGCTTTGTTATGTAAGCAACATAAACCCATTTATTAAAAATTATACTTATTTCCATTGTTTCAGTTGCACAGTTTTGTATGTACATGATATACCTGTATATACACAAATTTATTTTCAAATAAATGTTTGTTTTTTTTTCAAAATCAGAAGCCCTAAATATATTTAATCAAAATAAATTCAACCAGAAAATTAACTTTAAACCCATTTAGGGATTGCAGTCTAATACCAGGGCATCAAAGGCAAGCTCGAACAGGCATTTGAGAAAACAGAACATAAACAATTCTAGTACAGAATGAAAGTATCAGATTTTTGTGCATTTGCTATGGAGTGGGTACTTTTCCTGCAGTTTGCACACAATGCAAACATAGGCCTGCGGCCGGGCGGAAGCCCTGTCAGTGTAAATAATGTGTTGTTTTGTATTTAAGTTTGGCAAAGATAGAGTTAATTCCATCCCTGCCAAATACACAGGTGGAATGTGGCTGGGTCTTGATTGAATAATTGCTCAATCAAGTCCCAGCCACACAGTATAAAAAAGCAGCTGAATCATTTGTTCTAGGAAAGGATAGTTCAGTGAAGGTGAATGCCCAGCCTGAACAGGGGAGGGTTATTGTTAATAAAAGCGTGCACAGTGCTTAAAACTGCTGCTTCCTGATTCTGGGTCTGCTTTCCTGGTCCTGACCATCCTTGACTGCAATGCTACAAGGCCATAGTGGGATTGTCAAAGATGTGATTTTATTTCACAGGAAAAAATGTCATAAATGCCCCATTGAAGTAATTTGTGTCAATTGTCTGTGATATACTGCAGTATACAGCACATGAAACTGACTGGTTTTACAGAGTGTAAATGAACTGCAACTCACTTTCTGTTCGTTGCCCCCTTAAGACAGGACCCAGGACATGCCAAATGGAAGTTTAAGCGCTTGAGTGCACTTTTAATAAAAACCAACAAATAACAAAACCTAACTCCGTTTTGGAGCTCTGACTAACATACAGGACAGCTAAGCCATTTACCTGTCACAAAACACAAAACACTGAAAGGCTTACTCACAATACCTTTTGATGGTTACACACACTTACAACCAGGCTCTTCACACTACAGCTGTAAGCAGACTGGCTGCTATCTTTAAATACCCTGCACCTGGCTCCAATTTACAATTAACACCAGGTGCAGGGGATAACCAATAATAAAACAATTAACACAAATCTAATTCAATTAAGACCCACACACTAATGTGCATTCGCTCATGTTTTTGGGCAGGGAAAACTTAACCTCTTCCCTGCCGTATTACAAGAGACACATTGATGTAATGAGAATATGTATGCAGTTCCTATGTGCTAACAGTAGTTTAGCTCAACAGTCTTTTTCCAATCACTTTCTGAGTACACGGCGAACTGGATTTTAAGATTACATTAATACATTGGTATTGCTGACCTACAAGATGCTGCCAGCCAGCCACTTAGAAAAGAGTGTGGCCCCATGCAAACATGAAATTTATCTTTAATTTAATTTATCTTTAGAGGACATTATTTTAGCTTTATTAGATGCTTGACTAATCCCACAAACCTACACTCAGTCAATTATCATAACTATTGTGTACTCAAATTATTTCATGAGGAATTTCCTAGATCAATCCCATTTAAATGAAACCTCTCTTTAAGGGTTATATGGTGTCTTCCCTGTTATTAGTAATTTTAATAATTCTGTTCTCTGACATTGTCAGGCCACCAGTGAATACTTTAGTCTTTTCTGTATAATGCATTATGAATATTAATGAATTCTACTCATTCAAATTTAGCAAAGTCATTTGCAACCCAAAGATCTTAAAACCCGACAACTGATATAAATTAAAAAGATGATATGAAGTCATTTTTTTTTTTCTAATGAACACCAGAACTGTAATATTGTCTTGGTATTTTATAATTTCAATGTGATTAGCATGCATTACATTGCCAGCTGAGGTATAAACATTTATATATTTAAATATGTACATCTATAAGGATTGGTTGCATTTCAAAAAAATCTAAGGAAAATAGGAAGAAATTCTGAGTAGCAAAATGACACACATGCACTAATTTGTCATGTCACAAGAACCTCTCAATAGAATTATAACTTTTTGCACATTTTTCTTATTGTATAACTAGATTTAGTTTAAAAAAAAGATTGCATAATTTTGCTTGAACACTAAGAGAAAGCTGTGGCCAAACAAGGTCTGCTGTATCTGTTGCATCTGTGCTTTAGTGTTTTATAGCTTCCAGTCAGTATGTGACTGACCAGTAATGTAATCATGTATATTTCTTAAATAATGATATGGCTAATCATGATTTTAAACAATTTCTGACTATTTTTAATTTGTATTCCACCTGAGGGGTTGTGCATCTCCTGAATACTCCAGCATGTCCCTACTGTCGCTATGGAAACTTAGCAGTTAGCCATATAACAATTTTGCAAATTAATTTAACATTCAGGAAAATCAAGGGATTGGAAGCATGTGAAGCTTAATTTATTTTTTGTTTCCCAGTGAAGTCTCGGAGAACATGTGGTTCTATTGCTGGGTCTCCACATGCCACTTTAGCAATGTCTCTCTTATACCTGACTGTGAAAAAGGGGTTGTGGGTATCCACTGGCAGAATGGGCGAGACACAGGAACTGACTTTGCAATGGCCTGTCAATATCCAAGATGTATTTATGATATTTACAAACGTATTTACAGTGCTGCAGTCAGCTCAGCCCTGCTTTTCCATCGCCACTCAGTCCAGTCTATCAGGTGACCCAGGGTGGTGACTCTACCCTGTAAAAACACTGAAAAAGCTGGTTAGATTTAAAAATGCCACATTTAAAAAACAGGCTTTTTAAAACCTTTACTAACCTCCAGCATTTAACTTTCCAACCCTGTATTATTTACTCTGCAAGGGGTCATTAAAAACAGCTACCTGTCTAAGCCGAGCCTTCCAGCCCGCCTCAGGAGAGACAGAGCCAGGTCTATCCAGCTCAGCTCAGGGGTGTACAGCAGGCTTTAGGCCACTTGCAGTCTGAAAGCAGCACCGCTGGCCTCAACCAATGGTTTCCATTCCAAAAGTTTCTTCTAGACCCCATCAACCCTTGGGGAGGGTCCAGACACACCAGTCTGTGCCATAGCATGGATGCCACCAAGTTATTAATCACAAGGACCCTCCCCCTGAAGGACATGTATTTCAACAGCCACTGTAATCTCCCTGCCACCTTCACCAACATCCCCTCCCAGTTCTGCTGCATGTAAGCCAATGTGCCCAAGTATACTCCCAGCACTTTTAGCCCAGCTCTGTTCTACTCCAGTACCCGAGGCAGGGAGGGAGGGAACCTTCCCAGCCAGCTCCCTGCCAGGAATGCTCCGCTCTTGGCCCAGTTCAACAGCGCTGGGGAAGCTCTTTCAAAGCACTGCGTGCAGGACTCCAGCACAATCACGTCTCTGTCAGTGGTCACAAAAACTTTAAGGTCATCGGCATACGCTGAGAGACAGACATGCTGGGCCGAGGGGAGGGCAGGCACGGCCAAACCAGAAAGGTGCTCCCTCAGCCGCTGTAGCAGTTGTTCGATGGATAGAGTAAAGCATCCCCGACAGAGAGCAACCCTGTCTGATTCCTCTCTGCACTGGGAAATGCTGGCATAGACTGGTATTAATCTTAACTAAGCTAAAAATATTAGAGTATAAAATGTTGATGTAAGAGATAAAAACAGGACCAAAAACCAAACACCTCCAGGGTGCAGAATAAAAAATCATATTCCACCATATTGAAAGACTTCTCCTGGTCAAGGTCTCTGATTAAAAACAAATTATCAAATACAGAGCGCTCCGGCATACAGTAAATCTGGTCTCTGTGCAACACGGCACTCAAATATTCCCTAAGATGGCCGGCCAGAATTTTGGAGAGGATCTCAGCACAACAGCGACACAGGGTGCCAGTTCTTCAGCTTGCAGAGGTCTCTTTTTTTGGGGCTCAGGGGTAGCTCACCCTCTGCCACACATTCCTTCAGCACCGGGTGCAGATCACATCCCAGACATTTCCAAAAGTGCTTATAAAATTCAGCCAGCAGTCCGTCCAGCCCAGGTGCTGTGCTGTTGGAGAGCTGTGTGATAGTGGTCGTGAGCTCCCCAAATGAGAGAGGCATGTCCAGGCTGCGGAGCTCCCCCCTCACTCAGGCTAGGGAGACCCTCCAATAGCATCTTTGTCTCCTCCTGGTTGCTTTTCTCAGTCCATTCCAGCTCGGAGTATAAATCCACCGCAGCCCTACGAATCTCTGCAGGGCTGGAGACCTCTCTCCCCCACAGGGAGCCTCAGTAACAGCATCTGCTTCTGTTCTGCTGCCGTCTTCTCCAACTCAAAGAAGGCGTCTGTGGAGACATCCATGACATCCATCCCTTGACCTCCTCCAGCAGGCTACCCAGGTGATGTTTCCTTTCTTTTAGGCTGCAATATCTCCCCTCCATGCTCTGGCCTCCCAGTGCTCTCTCAATCTCTAAAAGCTCGTTCTCTAACTGGCTAACCACTGCATTCATGTGTCTAGTGACATTCTGGGTGAATTGCTAGCAGAAAAACTTAATTTGAGTTTTCCCCAAGTCACACCACTGCCTCAAACTGGAAAAACACCCCTCCTCTCTTCTCCAGTTGTCCCAGAACAGTGTAAAAAATCTGCGAACTAAGTGTCTTGTAATAGTTTAACATTAAAGTGCCAGTGAGATTTAGTGTGCTGTGCAGTGGGTAAGCAGAAAACTGGTGATGAAGTGATGATTAAAACAGGGCTGTGGGGTGAATACTGCTGTTATAATGATTCTACTAAGGTGGTGCTCTGAGTGTATACATGGTCCAGCCATGCTCCAGATATACTGTTTAGAGGAGTTGTGTAAATTCCTCCAGACAGCAACTGGATTAAAGCGCGCCAGACAGCTCTTTGATAGACTGGGTATTGCGTTCATTGTGGTTTCTGTCTAAATTAAAATATAAAAGTACAATTAAAATCCTCATCCACCAGTATGTAATGTTCTGGATCACACTTTCCTAAAATCTGATTAGACTTTTAAAAAATAAAATCAGTTCTCTGCCCAAATTAGGAGCATAAATATTAAAACTTTTAAAAGCCTCCCTTGCACCTCCTCCACAGACACAATCTCTGCTCCAAGTAAAAATAAAACTGCCACCCCAGCACTAATGTTAGAGCTGTGACTTGAGATCACCCTCCCCTTCCACTCTAACAGCAAGTGTGCTTCAAGTGAGTCTCCTGCAGTAAAATAAAATTAGTTTTTTTTTGCTCAATAAAATCTAATAAATGGGCTCTCTTAACATCATGGCAGCCATTTCCATTAAAAGAGCTTAATGTAAACTTCTCCATGAAGGAAGAACAATAAAAACATGATAATAAATAACAAAAATCAAGGGAAAAAAAGCTATAAAAGTGATTTCCAATGTTGTGTGGCATCCAAAAAAAGAAGGAATCTACCTGTAAAAGGGTTTCTTCCAGTCCGGAGTGGACTCCACACCTGTCTTCCCATGACCTTCCCCCACGGTTTTTTGATGTATAAATACAGGACAGTTTACCCTTATATTTAGGACCTGTTATAAGACAGTTTATCGAAACCAAATAAGGTAAGAGGAAGAAAATACTGGTCAGGGGTCCCCAGTGGCTCACCTAGTTAAAAGCACTGTTGGTTCAAGTGGAGTGTGATTCACCTCAACATGGATCCAATCTCGCTGCTTGAAACTGAAACCTTGAATGGAAGCCCCTAAGAAGACTTTCATTGGCCTTTGATTTCCCACAGGGTTAGGAAGGAATGTCGAACCCCATAGCGCTTCAGCAATCACTACTGGCCATGCACATGCAAACTTCCCAGAATGGACACTTATCAAGTTTAACAAGGGGAAAGAGTGTTAAATGGGTTGGATCGGTAAGGCAATATTTGAGTTGGGCTTCATATAGGGTAGAAAAAGAGGTACAGTGAGGAAAAAAATATCAATATATTATTATTATAATTTTTTTTTAATAAGCCATTAAGCATATATGGTACACAAATAAGTTAATCAAAACAGACTCTTGTTTTTCTTTTTTTTAAAGAAGTTTGGTTCAATCTTCAGATACAGTAACTGCATCATGTTCCTTCTAGAAACTTCAACACTGTTTAATTTAATCCACAGATCATAGTGCTCAGCAAATGGTAAACTCTGTATCAATGAATTTCATATTTTTAATATAATCATTTTAAAACAAATCTAAAGCAGCCTATTATCAATTGATATTGGAGTTGTGTTGTGAGCTTGCTTTATTTTATTTGCAATTATTTCAGAATACTGTAAACAGAAAAAAATTCCAGTCAACGAGAATTACATTTTTAGAGTTTCAAATAAGGAAGGGAGAACGAGATCACGCGGTCATAAATTTGGTTTTCACGATGAGTTTGTAAAAATAGTTTTTCTATTAAAATTCTTCACTGATGTGCTTCACGCTTGTGTGTAAAAAAAAAAATCCGCTCAAAAACCAGGCAAAAAAATAGCAAGTTGATTAGCAGTAAATAATGCTAATATAAATTTAGAGTAAAAGGCTTTGAAAATGTTACCCATGGTCTTTAGGAAGAGTGTTTGTTTTTGCGTGTTTGCTTGTTTGGTTTTTTTTTTTAATTTGGATTGAGTTGCCACCGGTTTCCTAAAATAAAATGTTTTGTTTTTGTCACAACATTACATTTGTTTGCAGTTTGCAATCGTTCTGAGGGATTCTGAGTGCTGTATCTCAAATATTCTGTTTTATTTATTCATCTATTTTGTTTACTTTAAGTAGCCTGTGAAATGCAGTTTTTTTTTTTTTTTTTTTTTTTTTTTAAATTACATGAGGGTGAGTTCCTATTAGCGTTAATCATTAATATACTGCCAGTAAGCTGGAAAAATAACATCCCAGGTTCTGCATAAATTAGGATTCATGTGCTAATTAAGCACTGTCAGAGAAACACAGTTATTTCCATGCAAAGGGTTTTCACATTAACCATATAACAGACCTTAGGACAATGTTGCAAACATCCACCTTTCTTATTTCTGAATGTTTTTGTCACAAATGCAGTGTTTTTACAGTAATGAGACTTAACACCTCAGTAAAACAACTTTTATAAATATACTGTATTATACTCTTCTATAATTCTTAACATATGTTATCACGTAGGCAGTTCAAGTTGCTAAACTATTTTGACAATTGATTGACAATAATAAGTGCAGTGTTTCCTTGTGATTACCTTGTTACTGTAAAGGAAATGACTTAGCAAGTTCAGCTTTAATCAAGTAACATTATTACACTGCTCCAAGCCCCAGTCTGGCATGCACATCACAGTGTGTTAGAGTAGCTTATTTCTTGTTGCTAAGTAAAAGCATTTCTTCTTGATTGTCCCTGTAGGCTCCACTTTTAGAAGACAGACTTCATCAACTAACCTTAAAAGGAACAGCACTGGACAGAGAATAACATCAGTGTTTATGACAGAGGACAAGGGAAGTTATTTTGCCAAAATTTTGTATCTAAATTCTTGTGATATATGAAGCCTATGAATGTTGTGGTTTTTATTTTGTAGCGTGAAAAGGTATTATTGATTTTTCTCAATTAATAACTCATGAAAATGCATACCATGTATCTATGAATTACAGTCTAGATGGAAATGTTTGGATTGTATGTAACGGGGCTATTGTAATACATATTTGTTTATGTAAGTATTTATTTATGTTTTGTCCCTGAATTTCGGTGTCCATATGACAAAACAGAGCTAGCTGGGTGTCACTGGCTCTGCAGTTAGAGTAGGGTAGCAAAGCATATTTCAGGTGCTGTTTTCATTGAGGGCATTGTACCTACTGCGTGACTGACCAGAATAAATAGCCTAGCTTTAGTCACATTCAAGTTAATGACATGAACAGATGGATAGGTATTTCCACAGAACCTCAATATATCAACATAGTAATAACTACCATATCCAATTATCTATTTGAAAATTCAGTGATGTTAATCCCTTTCCTCGGCTACAAATAGAAGCTTTGGTTTTGATGTCCACCGTTGATATATTGTTGTAACAAATATTTAAGAACATAAGTAAGTTTACAAACGAGAGGAGGCCATTCAGCCCATTTTGCTCATTTGGCTGTTAGGAGCTTATTGATCCCAAAATCTCATCAAGCAGCTTCTTGAAGGATCCCAGGGTGTCAGCTTCAACAACATTACTGGGTAGTTGATTCCACACCCTCATGATTCTCTGTGTAAAAAAGTGCCTCCTATTTTCTGTTCTGAATGCCCCTTTGTCTAATTTCCATTTGTGACCCCTGGTCCTTGTTTCTTTTTTCAGGTCGAAAAAGTCCCTTGGGTCGACATTGTCAATAGATTTTAGAATTTTGAATGTTTGAATCAGGTCGCCACGTAGCCTTCTTTGTTTAAGACTGAATAGATTCAATTCTTTTAGCCTGTCTGCATATGACATGCCTTTTAAACCTGGAATAATTCTGGTCGCTCTTCTTTGAATTCTTTCTAGAGCAGCAATATCCTTTTTGTAGCGAGGTGACCAGAACTGAACACAGTATTAAAGATGAGGTCTTACTAATGCATTTTACAGTTTTAACATTACTTCCCTTGATTTAAATTCAACACTTTTGTATCCGAGCATCTTGTTGGCCTTTTTTATAGCTTCCCCACATTGTCTAGATGAAGACATTTCTGAATCAACAAAAACTCCTATGTCTTTTTCATAGAGTCCTTCTTTAATTTCAGTATCTCCCATATGATATTTATAATGCACATTTTTATTACCTGCGTGCAGTACCTTACATTTTTCTCTATTAAATGTCATTTGCCATATGTCTGCCCAGTTCTGAATCTTGTCTAGATCATTTTGAATGACCTTTGCTGCTGCAACAGTGTTTGCCACTCCTCCTATTTTTATGTCGTCTGCGAATTTAACAAGTTTGCTTACTATACCAGAATCTAAATCATTAATGTAGATTAGGAATAGCAGAGGACCTAATACTGATCCCTGTGGTACTCTACTGGTTACCACACTCCATTCTGAGGTTTCTCCTCTAATCAGTACTTTCTGTTTTCTACATGTTAACCACTCCATTGAATCCTTGAATCCCTACTGCGTTCAGTTTGAGAATTAATCTTTTATGCAGGACTTTGTCAAAGCTTTCTGGAACTCTAAATAAACCATGTCATATGCTTTGCAATTATCCATTATCGATGTTGTATCCTCAAAAAAATCAAGCAGGTTAGTTAGACACGATCTCCCTTTCCTAAAACCATGTTGACTGTCTCCCAGGATATTGTTACCACATAGGTAATTTTCCATTTTGGTTCTTATTATAGTTTTCATAAGTTTGCATATAATAGAAGTCAGTTTTATTGGTCTGTAGTTACCTTTTTCAGTTTTGCTTCCCTTTTGTGGATTGGTATTATGTTTGCAATTTTCCAGTCTGTTGGTACAACCCCTGTGTCAAGAGACTGTTGCATGATCTTGGTTAGCGGTTTGTAAATAACTTCTTTCATTTCTTTGAGTACTATTGGGAGGATCTCATCTGGCCCAGGTGATTTGTTTATTTTAAGAGCTCCCAGTCCCTTTAACACTTCTGCCTTGGTTATGCTAAAGTTATTTAAAACTGGATATGAACTGGCTGACATGGAGGACAGCTTCACATAGCAACTGAAAGCCATTTTGTTTTTCCAATAAAACCAATCATAAAGGCTGGCCAAGTTTCAGGTATAATCCAATACAAAACAGCTGTATAGACAAGCCTCAAATTTTCTAGAAAGGGCACATTGTCAGCTTGCCTTGATTGTGACCTGAAAGGCTTTGTTTGTCAATTCCAGCCCCTACACACTTCTTGATAAATCAAGAAACAATCAATCAATCTTTATTTTATATAGCGCCTTTCATAGTGGACCACAATATCTGTTTTAACTTAAGAACAATACAATATAAAAAACCATAGTATGATAACGTATGTGCAAAATACCAGTGATTTGCACAGTTCCACATCACTGTTATTAATACCAGTGAAACATTGGTTTATGTTTTGAATGTGTAAATGTCATTGCAGTACTTATGGCTCTCTCAATATAACAAGTTGTATGTATTTGTATGTGGTATGTCTATTGTATTATTCTTGTATTATGTATTTCAAGTATTTTGTGGCATTTTTAGCTAAACTACTGTATAGTATGTCTACTCCTGCCAGCAGTTAAGCATGCAGTTGACATATAATGAACTATGTTAGTTTAGTGCATTTCAACTCCCCCTGGAGGGCAAGGCTAAATTCACTAAAACAACCCTACAGACAAACAGACTCAAACCATAAAACACAGGAGATCTGCATTCTCTGGGCTGTTTGCATTCTTGTCTATATGAATACAATTCGATTTAGTGGTGCAGATATATCTGTCTGGCTATGAAAATGTTATGTATACCTATATCTGCTGGCTATAATTCATCTGCAGTAATTCTCCTTGTTTGTTTTTCAGTGCTACAGGTACTCCAATGAGCCACATCAGATAGGATCAGGGGTCACTGTTACCATGCCTTCTTTCAATCTTAGTGCAGCAGTAGCTGAATGCCTACAGCTCTGCTATTGCTAATACACAGTAGTTAATATAGGTTGAGACTGGTTACCAAGGAAACAAGCATAGTTACCATTGAATTTTGCTGAATAATTTTCAGCAAAACATTACAAACCAACAAGGAAAAATAAAATGTTGTAGACTTGGTGCAACCCAATCCACATAATGCCTTGCTCCTTTCTTTTTTTTTTCTAATACAACATCGATATGATGTTTACATATTCTGTTTGCTGTTAAAGAACCACATTTACCTCACAGCTCAAATAAACAAGAAAGAAAGAATGCCTTTTGAGTTAATAGCTTGTTTAAAATAACATAAAAGAAGGGGCAGCAAATCCGGCAGGGCAAAAACATGACCCAGTGACGTGAAATCATTAGTATATGTGTATCTTCTTTTCAAGACACATTGATTTACCCAGTGACGAGCAGAATCTTCTTTCATATTCAGCTGTGCAGCTCAGTGGACAAAGTGTTAATAAAACCATAAGAAGCTTTGGCATAACAAAATTATGAAAGGGAGAAAAATAAGCCATAGCTGGAGTATTTGATTGTAACCTCTACTGTCAATTAAAACTCATTTAGCTTGCAAAATAACAGAATCCCAGAAGTGACTTATAGTGTCCCCAACCACATATCAGTACTGTATACTGTATCACAATGTTTAGTTATGCAATTATAAATCATTTGTTGTGAACAGTTGTCATCCATGCAGAGAAGATATTACGCAATTCACAACATTTTTTATTTTTATTTTTTTACATTTATTAGCAGTTCATGATTTTGTTTTTCAGATTTGTAATAAATTATTACAGTATCTCTAACTAGAGTGTCTCATGTTTCACTCAGGTTTGCTTTGTGGTCTTTTCATCCAAATTACACTCATTGTCATCTTTTAAAACAATAGCAGAAACCCTACGCTCAATGTGTTCATTTATAATATTATTTTGGAGAAATATAAAATCCAAAGAGTGATTACAGATCCTGTCTCAATATCAATGTTAATAAAATAATAAAGATGGGAAATACAGAATTCAAATGGCTCTTAAGAGAGCTATGCTTGGAAAAGTTACTTGGAGGAGGAGTTGAGGAGTTAATGCACTACAACCAATGTTGGATGAAAACTCTCATATGTGTTTTATGATACGCATACATTTTATTTAATAGTTTATTCACACTTACAAATTATACATTTGACAATGTAATGTGAACCTGGCCAGTGACAGTCTGCCTTTTTTGGGATCCTGAAATACAGGCAAGGAAAGAGTGATCACCAATTAAATTTTATTAATAGTATCATATTGATTGATTTAAGATTGACTGAAGGTCGTTGTCCAGGTACACAATTCACATTATAAAAATGCATAACAAGGATTATGCAACATAATGCTGGATCTCAACCTAAACAGTTCGGTGGCATAGCAGTGCTTTAGGTTTGTTCTGTTTTTATGGCAATTGCTAATCTCTCTGCTTTGACAGTTACAGAGGTTGTTGTCCAATACATGGCAGAGAGAGAAAAAAATATTCTTATAAATAAATATACAGTATTCAAGGCCCTGCACATCAGTGATGGACACATTACACCTCCCACACAGTCAGCCACATAGATGGATGTGGAGATAGCATAATGGTCCAGAGATCAGCACTCAGTTCCAATAAGTGTTGACATTTTAGAAAAGCTGTAAAATACTGTACACTAAAACTAAAAAAAAAAAGGTTGAAAGCATTTTTGAAAACTATGTATCATACCAGTGACACTTTCAGACTATCAGACTATCCATAAGGGAGTGGGAGAGACTGAGACAAGTCATATCTGCCCAGATTTACTGTATTAAGGTGTTTTTTGCCAGCTGCATAAGCTAATTTATGCTCAGTTTTAGTTTTCAGTTGTAAGCTATAGTATTTGGCCTTTCTTTCAATGTATATTAAGTACAATTATATTTAGTAAAACACCTAAAATTGTTTTAGGAAGCAATTCATTATTTCTCTACATTTTATAATTTGAATATATGCAAATACACAACTACACCACTTTTTTTGTCTCATTAAATTATGGTTGTTTGTGAGATTCAGGTTTTAAAAACCCATGTATGTACTTTATGAATGGACTGAAGGAGAGTTTATATTATATAAATTAACAATCAAAACACAAGTGGCAACGTACATTTCAAAGATCCTGTTGCACCAGTCAACAGTAATTGCATCATGACAGGAAAAAAATTACTACACTTTTCCACATGTAAACTGATGCATCACTTATCATCAAATATCTTCAGTCAGCATCAACCATAGAAATAATACATGTGTTTGGGGGGCTTCTGTCTCACCTACAGGTTGTACACATACAGTTAGGAGCACCTTCCATAGGGTCACTCACCTCTTAATTTCAGGGACATGGGGGGAAATCTATAATCTGTTCTCCCTATTGGCCTGTAGGAATGTTTCTGTTTCTTTGCCAAACCATATTTACAACAGGTGTGGTCATCTCTGCCCAGTACACACATGTGCCACATACTGTATAAAAAAAGTCCCATAAAATATCTTTAATTGTAATGTTAATTTTGATTTACATCCACGTGGTTGAGGGGATGGAATTCAACATTTTAGCGAATGCTTTTTTTGTTCATTATTTTTTGAGAAGTAGAAGCAAGCTCCTTACCCCAGGCAATGCATTTTGAGAGCAAATGGAATTACTTTGACAGTATGTTTTATGGGTGCCATATAATTGCTTTTATTTCACAAATTAATTGATATGTATGTGTTTAGCTAAACAATATTCGAAAATACATATTTACAAAAAGTGCAGCTACAGGCAATAATTGTCAGGTCTAATAAATAATGACAACAAATGTAAAATGTTTTTCAGAAACATAAATGTGTTTAGGCAAACATTAATTTTGTTTCACTG
Source organism: Polyodon spathula (assembly GCF_017654505.1). Taxonomy (NCBI): domain Eukaryota; kingdom Metazoa; phylum Chordata; class Actinopteri; order Acipenseriformes; family Polyodontidae; genus Polyodon; species Polyodon spathula. The sequence continues at coordinate 91,562,109 of NC_054534.1, forward strand.
GAGACATTATATAAAATAATAAAAACAATTCACTAATACAGGAACAATACTGATTAATTTGTCTCCTTTTTTATCTATGCAATGCATTTTTCTTTTTACCGAATTGATTTACATTAATACATCAAAAGTACTCATTAACTCTGAATTCAGACAAAGAACAAAGTAAAAGCAGAACTAGCAGCCGTTGTTATTTTATGGACAAGCACTTAACTATCACATTATATTTGGTTCAGACACAAAATTAGCATTTGACTGTTTGAATGATGCTTTTTTAAATGCAATTTTCATCTGGAGCATTGCAATTTAGATGCTGTAAGTTGGAAATATAAAAACATCCAGTTACTCTCAGATAAGTATGTTCTACACAGATTTGTCAAGTATTATGTAACAGTGGAATTGACTAACCCTTATTGCATGAAAACTTTACTTTTAGAGCCAGTTGAATGTATTGTATTGCTTCAAATGTAAGATGCAGCCCAATTTTCCCACCCTCAATTTGATTAAAAAATAAAATGTCAAATAAATATACATTTACAAAGATACAACCTCAGTTACATGTATGGAGGCAGTTTATGGCTGTCTGCTGTCACACAAAGCATTACAGTTATGTGCTGCTTCTCATTCCCAGTCGTGATTACACTTGCTTTTTTTTTTGTTTTTTGTTTTTTGTTTTTTGTTTTCCCAATTTGTGAACTGTGGTACCGTTTGGCAAGCTGGTACTATTTGTTAGAAATGCTGAAATTGTAAAAGGTTACCTTTGATTTCCTCAGGACACTAGCTTCACTTCTTTGAAAATGGCTGCCTGTATGTCATGGATGATTCAAGATCAAGCAGTAATGTTTTGGTTCGTCTTGTCTCACAGTAAGTCATGTTGCTGCTTGTGTACTTGAGTAGCCATGTATTGCTTTAGAAGCAAAAAATGGCTATAAAATTGCTTCTTAAATTCGAAGGAATACGGTAACTCATAAAAAAATCTCTGTTGCTTGTATAAACAGCCCCAACAATGTAGCGGTTGGGACAGTGTAATCCCGGGGCAAGAGGCTGTACCTTAATCAGATCATTAATTAATCAATTCTTGATTGTCTTACCTATAAAATGTGCTGTGCTTTTCACGGCAGAGATTGCTGGTTGTAGTCAGATGAGTTATTGTTGGTTTTAGTCCTCTCCTCCCCTGTGCAAGTTTCTGGTTCTACCTGCAGTTTGGTAAGTTGGCTACACCACCTAACCCAGTGTGATTTCAATGTATTTGATGCATCTTCCCATTGTATTGGTTTTAAATGTTGTGTTGATGTTTGTTTAGGACGGGCTTGTGTGCAATCTCTCCTGGTCAACTGAGGTACTGTTTTGTTTATTATTTGTATTTATGCTTTTTAGATAAACGGTGGCTGACATTTGATAACCTTTCGTTTCTTTGGTTTGCAGGAATCCAGGAGTGCCAGCCACTATTTCTTTTACCATTTCTTTTACTGGTTATTTTTGTGTCTTTTCTAGGGTTTTCTTTCTTTGTTTCCTTGGTGGTGTTTAGATTTCCTGATGTGTATCTGTTGCTAGACCACATTGCTTTCTGATTCTGTGCCTTTGTTTACGAATATTCTGTAGCACTTTACTACTGATGAACTGTGTTTGTTGGAACTTGCTTCCTCCGACCACATGGTCGATTGAGTAAATTTGCACTTTATTTGTATTTGGCATTTTGAGCACTATGATTTGATCGGTATGGTTTAAGTATTATATTTTCTTTTTGTTTTGTTGTTTGAGTTTTGTTTACTTTCTTTTCACTCTTGGTTCCTGTGCATGTTTATTTTCTTATTATTCTTTTAGATATTGGCTTGATTGGCGTGTGGTCGGAGAGAGTTCCTAACCGTACTGACGCTCAGTTTCGGCAACAACTGAGCCTAAACGATCCTGTTTTAATATTCATTTAACCTGATTTTTGACGTGGTAATAAACTCTTATTTAATGGCACTACTGTCTCTCGTTCCTTCGTTAAGTTGAGGAGGACCTAAAGTTTATTTTCCTTTGTCTTTACAACCTCGAGCAGGGGTTACATTTCTGTAGCGGATGGGACGGTGTAATCCCGGGGACAAGTGGCTGCACCTTAATCAGATCATTGATTAATCAATTCTTGATTAAGGTGCAGCCATTTGTCCCCGGGATTACACCGTCCCACCTGCTACATTAAATAACTGATGTATTTGCTTCAGCTAAAGCCTTTTTCATGCATCTGTTAACAAAGTTCATAAGTAATCCATTTCTCTCTGAACTCCATAATAAACTCTGTCCTGGCAACAGGACAATACATTACCAGTGAAGATAGATGAGTGTCATGGATAAAACAGGTTGTACCAAGAGCATGGCGTCGAGCAGGTGGAGTCTTTATACCAAAAGAAAATGATTCTACAAGCATCGATCAGTTTTGTCCTATTTCCCTATTAAATGTAGAAGGCAAAATTGTCTTCAGCATTATTGCTTAGATTGTCAACCTACCTATTAAAGAACTGCTTCATTGACACTTCAGTACAAAAAGCAGGCATTACAGGTTTCCCAGGATGCTTAGAACACAGCAGTGTAATCTGGCAGCAAATTCAGTCAGCAAAAAAGGAGAGGAAGGAGCTCCATGTGACATTCCTGGATTTGGCTAATGCATATGATTCAGTGCCACATGAACTTCTTTAGGCAGGGTTTGGTTTTTTCAGCGTACCGATGACAATAACAAATTTAGTGAAAGCCTACTTTGGAGATTTGCAATTTAGTTTTTCAACTTCATAATGCAGCACTACATGGCAATGCCTAGAAGTTGGAATAATGACAGGATGTACCATTTCTCCACTGGCTTTTACCATGGCAATGAAAGTAATTATTAGGGCATCAAAATGGGTAGTGGGAGGAGAGTGCTTGGCTTCTAGAATGCGACTTACATTGAAGTAATGCAATTCGAGCCCACCAAATCAAGGAGCATCTCTATAATTAAAGGTAAAGTAGTAGATAAAAGGTTCTACATTAATGGTGAAACAATACCAACAGTGACCGAGAAGCCAGTGAAAAGTCTAGGGAGATGGTACGACAGGGATCTAAAGGACACAGTTTGTGTGGGAGAAGTTAGACAACAAGCAGTGGAAGGGTTGAAGAGCATAGACAGCAGCACTTTACCAGGCAAACTGAAACTCTGGTGCTTTCAGTTTGGTCTATTGCCAAGAATTTCAGTTTGGTCTATTGCCAAGAGGGCTAGCAATGAAACATGAAACAAGCAATGTGATTGTCCGAGCAAGGTTTCATCTGTCTGTATATTGAATGGATACGGACAGTTGGAGCCTTGTCACATATACTAAATCACTGCACTGCCTCACAGAATTTAGAGTATCGGATGGTAGCCATCTTGGTTTTACAGTTACAGATGTACAGCTGTAACTATGAAACTGAGTGACCAATTACCTTCAAATAATCCCAAAGTAGTAAGTAGACGCATCGGTTTGGATGAAGAACAATTAAATTAACTGGAAGATAGCCAAAAACTATATATATGTATATATATATATATATATATATATATATATATATATATATATATATATATATATATATATATATATATATATTTAAAAAAAACACATTGCTGTCTTTATACTCAGTCACTGCAAATATGTCACTTAAAATAATGTATTTTTAGCGATTTGTAAACGCCACAGAAAAACACAAAAAGGCACTTGTACATCTTATCCACCCCTCAGACACATACCTTGAAATATGACTGAATTCAGAGACGTCGTTGTTTTTATTTTTATTTCTCCCAGTCTGTTCTGCTCAGTGGGTGTCTGCACCTGGATTATAAATCCAGTGCCCTTCAGCGCAGCCGTATAAGTTGAATTTGTAGACTTCTCATGGGTTGGAGGCACCTGACTTTGTCTCGTGCCTCACAACGTCCCAAGACAGCCGTATATTTGATGTAAACGGATGACCCGTCCGGCCTTATTGCATACATATATTAAATAACAACCGTCTTTGAATAGTTTTTAATCATTTGAAATGCTTTTAGTTGGGTACCTTCTATTGAGAAAGCATTCAGTCTTGTCTGACTTCTAAACTTTCTTTTTTAAGAGAAGTCAGTCCAGCTTCACACTGTAACATGAGGATGGATTTCTTATTACCTCAAATGGAGGTTGGTGACCTCAATAGACAGCATCACCCACAGTTAGCCGAAGTACTTTTATTTCCTTTTGATCAAGGCACTCCTACATTTGTGAAGTCAGTAGAACTAAAAAAATATTCTTAACTGACGTTTTAAATTCAGCACACCCCCTCCCCTGCCCTCACCCTGCACCAGGTTCATCACCTTCCCCTGTCTGCTGGAACCTATTTAAATTGTTAAATGTTTCATTTCACATGTTTCCTCCTGCTTTAAGAGGTCAGATTAAGAGCACAATAATATGTATTTTTTGTGGGTGCCTCATTATCTTTCTGTTAAATGTATTTTTTTTTCTTTTTTTAAATCCCAACATTTTTGCTTTAAAGAGAAGAGACCCAAACCACCTCCTATTTACTAAATTATTAAATTATCCTGTATCACGTTTTCTTGGTATTTAATAAGATTGTGCAGTGTCTGAAATGTGGAATGTGATTCCTTTAGTGTGCATTTTCAAAATGCTTCGTGCATCCCTGTGTATAGTCTGAACCCATAAAAATTCATTTTTTGTATACAAAGCTGGAGGTTGTTTTTTTTTTTTTTTTTTTTTTTTTTTTTTTTTTTTTACATTTTAGCTTATACACGTATACTACATTTCTGTTTTAAAAGACCTTTTAAATAACCTTAAAAGCTAAATCACATCATGGTAATCTTCACAGAGACGTGCTCCCTTATCGTCTATGATAACCACCATCTAGTGGCACGTATGAGAAACATCTGGAAATACAGAACCAGACCCCAACTACGGTAACCTGGCACTTTTAGAACCCCTACGTCCAAATTGAGAGATAACCAGATTGAATTCCTTTAAATACCGATTGTCCATACATAAGTGAGTGGTTGTGTTATATAGGGCTTTACTCACAAGTGAAGGGATAGATTTACTGAGACCCATTATAATTAGGGCTGGGACTTAGTCACGGTGGTTGCGGATGTCAAGGATTCTGTGATTTTTGCTAGTGTTGTTGTTTTTTTTTTTTTTTTTTTTAATGCATTCAGATAAATAATTACATATTTAAACTAGCTCCAACTTCATACTTTGTCATTTTTTATTTTATTTTGGTCAAACTAAGCTCTTCGAGTAAATACTTCTTGAAAGTTAACAGTTCATAAATTTAGTGTGTGTGTGTGTGTGTGTGCGCGCGCTATACTAACTGCCAGCATTCGCTGCAGGACATATTGAAGAGTTTTCTCATTAATTGAAATGATTGTTCTACTTCTTGTTTAATTGTTGTACGGTTGCACTTAATTTAATGTTCATGTCTTGTCTGACACACACCCTCTTTGTGTTATCCTCGTGTGCGTATTTCTCGCCCCAAAGTGTTACGCTTCTCGTCTGCTTACACTTCCCCCTGTTGCGTCTTTATTCTCTGCTTAGTTTAGCGCTTATAAATGCTACTGTTAGATAGTCACCGTTGCAGAGCAAATAACAAAGCAACAAATTGAAATTCCATTTGCTTGTCTCTTCGGTCTTTGCTGAACATGTGTGCACCATGCACCGCAATATGCTTTTATTAAAGACAGTTTTTTTTTTTTTTTTTTTTTTTTTTTTTATCCCCGTGCCTTCTCCCTCTTTTTCTCCCTCTTCGTGATTTTGAATGCATTGACCGTGACGTGATTTAAAAAAAATAAATAAATCCGTGACAAACTCCTAGCCCTAATTATAATATTCTAAGCCACATCACTTCTACTTTAATGGTTTGGTGAATTATGTTTTACATTGTGTAATAAATCTATGAAAAGAGAGTTGAAATGTGATTATAAATTCTGGAAGCTGTGTGATTCTGTAAAAACAGACCAGAACAACTAGAGATACTACAGTATAAAGTTGACGCCAAAACAGTACGGGAAACATTTAATCAACAATATGAAATCACAGTAGCACTACAGTAACTAAGGACTGCCTAGCACCAAGTGGCTGTCAAAGCAAATTTGATATAGTGCCCCGAGGTAAATGTGCAATACATTGTTTGAAAGATGGATTTTCATTTAAATTAACAGATAAGAATCAGCTTTGTTTGATTAGACCAGACTGTAAAGATCAGCTCAGCAGGTAATCTCGACTAGATCTTTACGACCCTGTTACCAATATCTAATTCTTCTGAAATCGATCTAGACTGTTACGGGGGAAGAAAAAGTTAATTAACATCACAGCATCCAAGTCTCATAGTTTTAGATTTGAAATGTAAAACATGCCATGTTACATGATTTATATTTCGAATGTATTACATTAACATATACCGAGTAACTTATATTTTTAATATATGGACGCCAAAATATAAATAACAGAATCAAGTGCTACTAAAAATGATGTACCAATAGACTGATGCTATATTTACAATATATTTTCAATGTATTAACACACTGGTGTCATAAAAAAGGTACAAGGAGGTTTGTTGTAGCTAACACTATGGTGTACCTGCTACACTGTTAAACATTGTTAAGGTAACCCATGGACGAAACCTATTGTATAATTATTGATATATATACTATTATACATATATAATATTTATATATATATATATAATATATATATATATATATTGAACCAGATACACCAGTGTTGAAAGTACTTTTTTGGTCGAATGCCTTTTAACACAGGTACACCTAAATAAAGTAGCCATGCGTACCATTCATGGGTCTTCCAGTATTGGCGCATGGTAACTCACCCTGGCACCCGCGCAATGGTACATGGAGGTCTAATAGAAAGAAGTCTGGAGTCCCAAATAATACGGCTCTATGTGATACCGTGACTCTAACCACAACGTCATCATTTGTCTTGCCACTCCTAAAAACACACAATGCATGTAATCAGGCACAAAATGTTCAACGACATCAAATCCTGGTATTCTAAAGAGTATGCGTGGACCTTTAACGCCATTAAAAGAGTGTCCTAATTCCAGTGCTTGCTCAGCATTCTCCAGTGTTTCAACATGGCTCCTTAAAATTCCATCTCTTTGGTGGTGATACATACATACCATCCCCCTACTTTTTGGAACCAGTATGCCAGAATCTTTACAAAACCCACATACCTGGAAACCATTCAGTTGTGTCATGTTGCAGTTGATGTCTTAATGGAATGTAAAAGAAAAAATGTCCTTGCTGAATATTTTCTTTGCATTACATATTTTGTCACAATAGCTTCAGACTGATATCTAAGTTGGAGCAGCAATTTCTACATACAAAATTAATAATAGTGACCCCTTTTATGAAAAATATTTTTCAAACATTTATTTTTTAGATGGAACACAACTGACAAATACTGCATTTATAACTTCCATGATGATTGTTAGGGCTTCATTGGTATGTTTTGCTTTCAGTGCAAGAAGTAGAGGGTGATTTTGTTCCAAAGGTGACACTGTTGTGCAGAGAATATTAGAGGAATCCTAAAATTAATATTTGTCATTATATTGTTTACTAAGTGCTGGCAAACTATCAAAAGGCTAAAGATTTTATTTTATTTTTCACTTTGTTTCTGCATCACACATTAATGGGTTTCATGTGAGAACTTTTTAAGAGCACAATGTTAAGACAGCAAATTACTGATTGATTAAAATACATTAAAATTACGTCAGCTAAATGTTATTAGAGCAGTATAATCTACATGTAATTGTCATATTTGCTTTTGTTTAATTTAATTAAACCCAGCACTGGTAAACACAAAGCATATCCCAAAGGAAAAAAAAAACAACATAAAAATTCCTTGAGTTTTAATATATAGGAGCTCTTAAGATAAACAAATTCCCTGGGCTGGATGAGAGAGATTTTAATTTTGTTTTAAATAGGTTTCTGAAATCGGAGGGTAGTGGTGAGATGTATCTGTTGTGTCGAGTTTAACCGAGGCAGAAGTGTTAAAGGGACTAGGAGCTGTTAAAATTAACAAATCCCCTGGGCTGGATGAGATCCTCCCAATAGTACTCAAATAAATGAAAGAAGTTATTTACAAACCGCTAACCAAGATCATGCAACAGTCTCTTGACACAGGGGTTGTACCGACAGACTGGAGAATTTCAGACTTAATACTGATCCACAAAAAGGGAAACAAAACCAAATGAGGTAACTACAGACCAATAAGCCTGACTTCTATTATATTTAAATTTATAGAAACTATAAGATCCAAAATGGAAAATTATCTATATGGTAACACTATCCTGGGAGACAGTCGGTATGGTTTTAAGAAAGGGAGATCGTGTCTAACTAACCTGCTTGATTTTTTTGAGGATGCAACATCGACAAAGGATAACTGCAAAACATATGACATGGTTTATTTAGATTTCCAGAAAGCTTTTGACAAAGTCCCACATAAAAGATTAATTCTCAAATTGAACGTATTAGGGATTCAAGGAAATGCATGCACATGGATTAGGCAGTGGTTAACGTGTAGAAAACAGAAAGTACTGATTAGAGGAGAAACCTCAGAATGGAGTGTGGTAACCAGTAGAGTACCACAGGGATCAGTATTAGATCCTCTGCTATTCCTAATCTACATTCATGACTTAGATTCTGGTATAGTAAGCAAACATGTTAAATTTGCAGACAACACAAAATAGGAGGAGTGGCAAACATCATTGCGGCAGCAAGGCTCATTCAGAATGATCTAGACAGCATTCAAAACTGGGCAGACACATGGCAAATTACTAGAGAAATGTGTAAGGTACTACACACAGGTAATAAATGTGCATTATAAATACTACGTAATTATTATTATTATTATTATTATTATTATTATTATTATTATTATTATTATTATTATTATGTTTTACCTATACAGCGGAAAGGAAAAAAAGCCAAAGCTACTGCTTCCAAGATGAGATCTGAAATTATTCTCAGAAATATTAAATCTGGTGAAGACATTGGAACCCTTACACAAAGAATTGAAAATTTAGAAACTGAAAACACACAGCTTAAGACTGAAAACCAGAAACTATGGGACGATATAGCTGAAGGTCAATAATGTAACCAGTTTATGTAACACTATGTTACATTGTGCTTGCTGAGTTTGGAATACACCGTCTGATAGTGTCTATCTTATATTATATATGTGCAGTGTGTCATTTCCTGAGGTAATGAAAAAATAAAGAAATTGCCTAAAGTAATCTGAAAAAAAATGTGTTATAAAAAATGAAATCCATAATTTGACATTTTCCATGTGCAAAACTTAAAGGAAAATAATTTACAGCACCAGAAATAGAAGCGGTAGACCTCATATTACATAACTACAAATAGATCTTGCCAAAAAAAAGTGCTCAAAAGAGCATCCTACCTCTTCTTCAGCTTCTTATCCTTCATCATGAAGGTTTTATGATTTTTTTTAAGGAAATGTATCAGCTGACGAAGCAATAGGATGTTCTAAAGTGAAAGATTAGACATAGAGCAGATCCTCAATTTGAAGTTTAAATTTCAGAAATGTTTTGCATCATCCGTGCAGCTAAATATAATAATTTTAAGAATTTTCAGATAAAATAAACAAAAAGCCACAAATGTACTTTAAAAAGTATTGTTACAGATTTTTTTATTGTAAAAAGGACATGGATATATATAATATATTATAGAATGCTAAAATATTAAACAGAATAAACTCTTGGAATAAATAGTGTTTTTATTATAGAGATTCCCACTCTTTTGAGCAGCACGCAGGAGGGTATCCAGAAAGTTACTGTTACAGCTGTACCAAGTCAGAGACCACCAAAGCCAAGCCCTTCTTTCAGCCCAAGTTCAGAATCTTCAGATTCAGTCCAGGTGGTACACTCATGTTCTGAAATAAATTATATTGGCAGTATTTTTTGCGGCGATAGATAATATAATATTTTAAATAAAACTAAACTTATATGTGCATTATTTTAAGATATATTGCTTTAATTACAATACAACTTGTTGGAACTACAATCAATTGACTGTGCAAAATAATACTTTCTCATTGTAGTCATTTCTGATCTATTTCCAGGTTGAAATATTCCCTTGCACAGGGGTGTATGTGAAGAAACTTCAATTGATTCTCGCAGAGAGGTGCACGTCATGTGCATCATATGTGAGGAATTTGACTCTTGCTGTTTTTGATGTTCATACATTGGTAAAGAGCAATCTTCGTGGTGGCATGAACAAACAAGACTTTTGAGCTTCTGAGAGAAGAGCAGCTCTGGATCCATTGAAAGCAGAAGCCATATATGGTAGCTGAACACAAAGGCAAAGAATTCTGCTGGCTGACTATTACATGCTTTTTTGTACTTACATATACTGTAAAAATACAAGTCACTAAAATAGGTTTCTTAAACATTTTTCTTTTCAGGTGCTACTCTGAAGAAATTTCCAAATAGTCCAAGAAGTACAATAGGAGCCACCGTCGATAACAACACGGAGATCGGTAGCTGCAGTCACGGACCGAGCTCACAACTGCATCTCACAGCCTTACTGCACAGCACAGCACCAGAGCACTCATATCACTTCCACCTGGATCACAGAGCACAGTTTTTTGAGCATTGTGGTTATTGGAATGTTTTTTGTTTGGGACTGCAACCCTCCGTATTTGGATTCCCATACGCCATTGCTGGTATAGGGTCGACCTGCTTTTCTTTTGTACATTTAAAATAAATAGACTTTTTGGAATAATGCAGTGTCGTTTGTGTTATTTGCCATCACACCACTTACCACCCTGTCACAAAGAGGAGCACAATTACAGCGGGAATTACAGTACACAAACACAATGCAGGAATACATTACATGGATCGCTAGATTGCCCCCATCTTAGTCACTTTTTGTCCCCAAAAAGTCTGCAGGGCACAATGCATGAACGTCCCGCCCCACAGTTAAAATAACGCTAGCCCTGCTGGCATCGCTGTGATCCAGTACATGGTTTCCAAGGGGCCGCTGTTGGGCAACAACAGTGTCCGTAGCAACGCAGTCAGGGTGCAGAATAACATTCCATTACACTGCATTCCCCAGAATTGAATGAGGTTAACTTTTAAATGTTATGTTATATTATGTGTAATGCATAAAGACCAATCAATAATTACAGTACAATTAAGAGCAAGATACAAAATACAATGACTTCAGTCCTAATAAGAGAAAATACAAAACACAGTATGATTTGATATTGGGCTAGTTCAAGAGCACATAACAGTGTTGATAGTTACATCAGGGTTAGTGCAAGTAAAATACAAAATATCACAGTATTACATATTACAGATTACGATAAATGCAGTATTAAATACAGTAAAATAGGGAGCAGATAAGTTCAAGTTCAAGTGAATTAAAGGCAGAGTGCTGTATTGTCCAGAAAGGAAGAGTTGAGTTTTACAGATGTTGTCTGAAGTAATGTGTCTTGAGGAGGCACCAGAAGGTGGTCATGGACTGGGCAGTCCTGATATTCATAGGAAGGTCGTTCCACCACTGCGAAGCAGGCAGAGCGGTGAGGTCGGGTGGGGGTGTAGGGAGCGATGAAGGTCTGGAGGTAGCTGGGTGCAGTCTGGTCAAGGCATCAGTAGGCTATTACAAGAGACTTGAACTGGATGTGAGCAGTGAGTGAGTGGAGCAGTGGAGTAGCTTGGAAGAAGCGCAGCAGAGAGAACACCAGGTCAGCAGCGGAGTTCTGGATGAGCTGGAGCATACGGGTGATGGACGCAGGGAAGCTGGCCAGGATGGAGTTGCAGTAGTCTAGGCGGGAGAGTACCAGAGCCTGGATGAGGAGTTGCATGCAGTAGTTGGTGAGGACAGGGGGCATCCAGGAGGAGGTAGCAGACAGATAGGTAGAAATACGAGAGGGGATGATGGGGTCAGAGGGGAGGAAGGAGAGGAAAATCTGAGCATCATCAGCATAGAAATTGTATGGGAAACCACAGGATGTGATGAGGGGGCCCAGGGAGCGGGTGTAGAGAGAGAACAGGAGAGTACCCAAGATTGATCCTTGGGGGATTCCTGTTGAGAGATGGTGAGGTGTGGAGCTTGAGCTGTGCTAGCTTACCTGGTAGGTATGGTCAGAGAGGTAGGAGGAGAACCAGACCAGAGCAGTACCAGAGATTCCCAGGTCAGCGAGAGAGGATAGAACAGAGTAATCAACAGTGTCAAAGGCAGCAGAGAATTCGAGGAGAATTAGGACAGAGTGACAGTTAGTGACAGTTAGGGGAGTGTCTCAGTGGAGTGAGCAGAGTGGAGACCAGATTGGAGAGGGTCGAGCAGAGTGGTTAGACAGGAAAGCAGAGAGCTGGTGGTGTACTGCTCACTCGAGGGTTCTATAGTGGAACAGTAAGAGGGAAACAGGACAGTAGTTCTGGAGGGAGGTGGGGTCGAGGGTAGGTTTTTTGAGGAGGGGGTGATAGAGGCTTGTTTGAAGGCAGAGGAAAAGAACCCAGAGAGGTGTTGATAAGAGAGGAGATGAAGGGGACTAGAGCAGGAGCAGGAGCTTAAAAGAGGTGAGTGGGGAGGGGGTCCAGGGTGCGTCTGTTTGGTTAGGGAGGATAAACCTGGCTGTGGCAAAAAATCACAGTGCTAAACACACTTTCAAAAGTGTGGGCAGGGCATGGCTGTGCTCAGTCTTCAACCCCACTACAGGATCAATTATGTCATTAACTTTTAATATTGTATATGGTGCGAGCTGGTACCGCTTTCGCACCTCCTCCTCATCAAAAACTTCAAATGCATTGTTTCTGTCTTTAAATACCAGAGGCACACATGTTTGTCGGCAGCGACGAATCACTTGTAATTCCTCCAATTTAAAAAAAAGTAAGATCAAGCAACGATCCTGTCTAAAAGCAGTATCAGAAGTTGTTTCTTGATGTGAACTAGATGCAAAGAAATGCAGAGTCCTTTTCTTCAGATATTAATTTGGTTTATTCAATTTATGCAGGGAATAGTTTTTCCAGTTCACAGCAAGATGATTTCGTAAACGGAAAGAACACTCAACCCAAGTGTTCAACCCAACCATGACCAGATTTCCAAGGAGGTACCCCAAGCTACCTGCTGTCCTCTTCCATGAGTATGAGCTCCATATATGCCCAAGTCTAAGCTGTCATGCTATGGTCATTACAATATGTGTAAGTATTTATCATGTGTGGTAGTTATGTGTCTCTTGTGTTTCAAGCTACAAAAATAGAAAAATAAACGTTTATGTACAATTCCCCTATCTCTCTCCTCCTAGTCCTTTGCTCTTTCTGTGTGGAGGTCAGTGGCATATCATCTCTGTCTCTGCACATGTTTCAGTTCTGACCTGTAACCCTTAATTAGGTATTTCAAATAACAAAACATGAACAATGTCGACAAGAATGTATCCAATGTACATGCCTATTTAAACACCAGGTCACATTATTATTTCAAGTTCAGCCATTATACGGACACAGTATTTTCCCTTACTTTGAAGCATAACTCATTTTCTGAGCAGTTAAAACCTCCCTTAGAGTTAATATACACAAATGCATTGGCAAATGACATCATCATTTTTCTTTTGTTTGTAAAGCTTTTTGGAATGACTTGTCAATTAATTGATTACCAGTTACATATGCAGGCCAGAATCTTTTAAAAACCTTAACTAAATACAAAAATAATCACTATATTTTAAACAGATCTAAGCATATTCAACATTACAGTAAATCATTCACATTCCATATTATTTACAAAAAAGAAAAGAACATTTTTTTTTTTTTTTTAATGTCCAGAGTAGATGACAATCTTGTTGTCAGATATTTATTTTTTAACAGGAAAGCAGTTTCCAATGGTCCCATTCTCTGTTCCTAGTTCTGCTCAGCTCTGTTGCCAACTGCATGTCCCATTTGCCAGCACTATTCCATTGTTTCTTCTGGTTGCAGTCTGAATCAACACCAGAAATTTCATTTCAGAAGCCATCTGGAATAAATCAAGGGCATTATCACTTCTTTTGATATTATCTGATTTCACAATGGAGCCCTTCACTCTTTTCTGTATAGTAATTTTTTTTTGTCATCTGGGAATGCATAGGCTATTCAAGCAGTTTGTAAAAGATAAACAATACTCTCTACTTAATCCAGTGATCTGTTTAAGCCCATATAGACTTATTTATTCACAAGATCTCTACTGGTATTTAGGTGCAAAGTCTTTGTATTTTTATCTGTCGCCCAGAATCGAAAAATAAACTTCAAGTTTCTAAAGTTACCACAAAACAAATTAAATCCATGGAAAGTCATGGGGCCACCCTCCCACCCTTTTGGTCGTGGGCATAATATTCGGCACATATTTGGCCGCAACCACTAGGTAGGTACCCATAAATGTATTCAAAAAATGTTTACAATCCATAGCAACTCTAACAAATATGTATCGTGTAGCAGCTTGTTTTGCTAATAAATCTATTGTCCTGTAGAAAATAAAAAAAATAGAAAACAAAACTTAATGTTTCTCAACAGCACACATATAGAAACAAAAGTAAATCTGGCAAAAGAAAAGTGTGGGTTTGCATTGAACTCATCCTAATCAGTGTACTATAATAGGGAAACTGTGTTGCTCTCAATGCTGCATAGTGGAGAAGCAAAAGCAATATGAGGTGGGTCAGAATGTACAATAATTAAAATGGAATCTGTATCAACCTTTTAGACTAGTATTGACTACAGGCCGACCATAACAAAATCCATGTAAATCTGTCACCTTTGTAGAGGCCTGAAACCTACATTGTGGGGCTGAACGGTTAAAAGGATTCACCGAGCATCCCCGAGTCTCCTGATTGCTGTTTGCCTGCATCCCCTGGAGCAATGTGAATTACTCTGCATATGATGGAGCAGTGGGAGTGTTTACACTCTGCACCTCCTCCCTTCGATCAACATCGATTGCTTACATGCCCAGACCTGTTACAATTACTACAGACTTTTTTTGGTATTCTACAATCTTTAGCTATATGTTCCTGCCTGTTACACTTAAAACATTCTGCTTTCACCCCTCCCTCATTGATTACAACTGCTGCAACCTCTTTTTTTTAACAGTTTTGTCGGGCTGAGACTCATTCCAATCTCTCAAGTAGTCATGTATACCTGCACCAATAGTCTGGGGGGGTTGTCATGTGTCAGTTCATGGCTGTACTGTATCAACAGATGCTTACATGTAGGGGATCATTAACTGCCAGACTGTCGAGTCAACGTAACCATTGTTACATCAACTGCATTACGCTCTGTGTGTGTGTTGTAAGTGTTAACAAAGCCTCACAGGAAATCAGTAGGGTGTTGGCCCTCTTTTGGTATGGCTTTTAGAATTTTACTCAAATTGGGGGAATGGCGATAGTTTGCAGCAGTACACATGAGCGTCACTTGCTCTGTGTGTTTGCAATAGGCAACATAAGAGTCAATGGGAGTCAATTCAGTAGGGGCTGGCACCTCAACAGGCAAATCAAAACCTTGCAACAATCCCTCTCACTCTAGTTATGGGTGTTGCAGAACTCAGTCATACAGAGGTGTGGGATCCCTATTCTTATCCCACGGTGGTAACTGATCCTTAACGAGCGACAATTCAGCCAAAGACAAATCACAATTAACCTGTACATCCCTATAATCATACATAGTGGTGCCTTCTCCATCCGCGGTCCCAGAAGTGTGTACACAATGGGTAACCATGGGAGCAACAGTCACTGCCTTCTGCCCTGAGGTACTACCAAAGCCCTTCCCCTACCCCAACATGTGGCGGGTCCTTTCTGTCCTGGTACTCCTGCTCCTCCTCATCCCCCAAAATCATCCCTGTCAACCTCTCTTGTGGTACTACTGCTGTCCAGTCCCATAACATCAGAATCATCATCTCGTACACTGTCAGTCTCTGACTAGCCCTGCCAAACTCAGTTGTCATTTTTTTGTTATTTTCTTCTTTCTGACTGTCTGTTTACGCGCTGCATGTAACTCTTGCACAATGCGTCAGCCTTTATTTTCACCTGGCACTTTCCACAATCCCTTAGATGCAATCTGTATGTTTTTTTTAAGCTACCTTTCAATCATACAGTTTTCTAGACCTTCATTGCAATTCTTGTAATTGACTTGCACTGTCTTTACGCAATTCCATTTGTTGTATGGCTTTTTTTTTTTTTTAATTACACTTTGTTAAAACACGATTTAACATAGGGGTCATTCCACAATTATATTACAAGGCTGCTGCTGGCTGCCATCATGACAGATTGAGTCAAAGAGATTATTTTAAGTTTTATATCTCGCCAATTCAAATATTGCCATTGCACACAAGATCTGTTCCATCACGCATCTTCAAAATTTTCATATCCCAAATCCATGCTTATTAAAGCAGTACAGTAACCATTTTTTGAACTACAGCTGACAGTTATGCAGCTTGTGAGAAATGTTTATCATGTAGAGCTGATATTAAGAATTTATAATGTAAAATGTAGTACACTGCTGGTCTCCATCTATTTTAACTATAATCTTTTGTTGATATGGAATTACTTATATTGTGATTTTTTTTTCAAACCCTATTCAGGTTTTGTCAGTTTCTTTCAGGAGACAAAACAACTTGATTTCACATTAGTATCATGTGGCGTCATGGAATATACAGTGAGTTTAAATTTGGAATGTATCCAGTGTTGAGGAATGAGATTGTAAATTTGATAACTGCATTGAATTCACAAGAAGACTTATATTTAACTGTACAGATGCTTTGCACCACACTACAAAACCACAAGTCTTTTGATTTTTAAAGCCTTGAGTTTACATTTAAAATGCCATAGCTGCTTCAACATAATTATGAAATGAGGACACCTACAGCAAATTCTGATACGCGTATTAACTTTGATTTATTCAAGCACGGCTTTGAAAGGTACATTTCTAAATTAAACTCATTCATATAATTTCCACATACAACGTCACACCTTTGGTTGCTGTATCAGGTTTTGTTAGGATTGCATTGTCTGTGGTAAACTGTGTGACAGCAATATTAACCCAACAGAACTACAGCAACCGAATGCATAACCTTTGGAAGCAGCATGGAGACCCAAATGAAGTAGGGGGGTTTAAAGGGATAACAAGTTTATATTGCAACAGATATGTGTTTTTGCTAATCTGTATATAGGGTGCCTTGCTATTTGGAATTCTGTGAGAAAGTACAGTACCATCATATTCCCTTTTTTATTGCTGTCCCTTTTTACATTCTTCCTTTTCGTGATGGTTATCATTCCAAGCAGTTTTTTTTTTTAAATGTTTTTGTTGTCTGCGTTACAGTAAGTAGCTGGGTTCTGAAAACATATAGCTTTGTGTCCCCATATGTTGCTATAATTGTTAAATAACGTACCTGTCATTTTTCTTTTCATTGTTAACATCCTGTCAACTTGTTACACTTATGACTTTAAAGTCTGTTTCAAAGCTCTTTTCAAAATATCCGCTGTAGTGCACTGAGGTTAGAGATCCTCTAAATCACTGCAGGAAGAGCAATTGAAAATAAATTAAAAAAAAAAAAACATAACAAGTGCTCTGGTTTTCCTGTTCTGTACCACATCATGTTATTGCTGTGTTACCTGCTTAACAACGTGGGCAATAATCCTTACATTACACCGTGTAACAATTTTTTTTTTTTTTTTTTTTTTTGTTCCTGGGTAGTAAGTGTTATATCCTAATTGCTTATGCCTCAAATGTAAAGAAAATGGCTATTATTCCCCACAGACTTTGCTTTTGTGACCAGGACAGTGATATTTTGAAATGTACCTATTTTCCAGAACATTCCAGATAGATTCAGTGCTGAGTAAACTTGGAGTAACTTCTAGAACTTTCTAGAACTTTCCAGTAATATAAATAGTAGTATAAATACAGGGGCCTTAAGCCACCAGTTCAGTTTAGTTCCAGCTGCCTAAGTGGATACATATCTGCATTTTTCTGAGATGGCATCAAGAGGCTGCAAGCATCCAGCAGACGCATTTTGCTATGTCTGCGGCCAATTTATCAAGACAAGAGTGAAAAAGTACTCAGTGGAAGCATCTGCTAAGATGTGTGAGGCCTACAAGGCATATTTCAGCATGCCTGTCAGGGATCAAGACAAACACTGGGCACCTCATTTCACCTGCGAGCACTGAAAAAAATCTCTGGAAGGTAAGATGGACAATTGTTGCTCGGAATTTTATGTTATAAAATTTGTTAACATTTTTAAAATTGTAAAAGTTTTTAATTTTAAAATGTTTTACAATTTTCAATGTTATTGAAAAAATATATCATATATGAAAAATGTTGTGAGAATCTCTTACACATTAGTCATGGGTGAAATAAATGTATTTTTGTAGGATGGTACAGAGGGGAAAAGAGAGCCATGAAGTTTGCTATCCCAAGAATTTGGCGGGAACCCACTGACCACTCAAGCAACTGCTACTTCTGCATGGTGGACCCTTCCAAACGTCGGACTGGCAAGAATGCACCTGCTATCACGTATCCGGACCTTCCTTCATCCATCGCCCCGGTGCCACACTGCCATGAGCTCCCCGTACCCACTCCTCCAGAGAGAGAGCAGCCATCTTTAGAAGAGAGCAGCAAGTCAGAGAGCGAGGAAGACGTTGTAGATCCAGATGACAATTTCAGAGGTGGAGCTGAGGAGAGAAACCCATACTACCCCAACCAAAAAGACCTCAACGACTTGATTAGAGATCTTGGTCTCACCAAGTCCAATGCCGAGCTTTTGACGTCTAGGCTCAAGCAGTGGAACTTGTTGGATGAAAGTGTGCAAGTCGCAGATCAGAGGAAGCGTCACCAACCTTTTTCCAGCTTCTTCACCCATCAAGATGGGCTCTGCTTCTGCCATAATGTGACCAGTCTGTTCGAGGCAATCGGAATCGCCTGTAACCAGAATGAGTGGCACCTCTTCATTGACAGCTCATCCAAGAGCCTCAAAGCCGTGCTGCTCCATAATGGTAACAAGTACCCGTCTCTTCCCCTGGCTCACTCGGTGCACCTCAAAGAGGATTACAACAGCATCAAGACCTTGCTGGACGCCTTGAAGTATGATGAGTACGGCTAGGAGGTCATAGGAGACTTCAAAATGGTGGCATTCCTGATGGGTCTCCAAGGTGATTTTACCAAGTTTCCCTGCTATCTTTGCCTTTGGGACAGCAGGGACACCAAGGCGCACTACCACAGGCGGGACTGGCCACAGCGGACTGACTTCTCTGTGGGGAGGAACAACGTCAAATGGGAGCCACTGGTGGACCCCCGGAAGGTGCTGATGCCACCACTGCACATCAAATTGGGCCTTATGAAACAATTTGTCAGAGCTCTAGATAAGGAGTCGGCAGCCTTCAAGTACCTTCAAGACTTCTTCCCTAAGCTGTCTGAGGCAAAGGTCAAAGCCGGTGTCTTCGTCGGACCACAGATAAAGAAGATCCTGGAGTGCAATGAATTCCCCAAGAAGCTCAATAGTAAGGAGAAAGCAGCTTGGAACAGCTTTGTCGCAGTGGTTCGGGGCTTCCTGGGTAATCACAAGGCCAAAAACTATGTGGAGCTGGTTGAGACTCTGGTGAAGAATTACGGCACAATGGGCTGTAGGATGTCCCTCAAAGTCCATATCCTTGATGCTCATCTTGATAAATTCAAGGAGAACATGGGAGCGTACTTGGAGGAGCAAGGCGAGTGCTTCCACCAGGATATACTGGACTTTGAATGCCGCTACCAAGGACAGTATAACGAGAACATGATGGGAGACTACATTTGGGGGCTGATTCGTGAAAGTGATTTACAGTATAATCGTAAATCTTAAAAAACTACTCACTTCTAAATCTTTTGTAGTCATTTTTGTATTACTTTAGTATAAATACATGTTAATTTGGATTCATATTCATATTCACAAATTCGCCCGTTTTCTCATTGGAAATAGGTAAATTTCAAAATATCACTGTCCTGGTGTGACAAAGTGTCCGCCCCTGTGTATATTATCTGTTATGTGTTGCGTGTGGTGTGTTTAAATGTTGGTGTATAGTCATTGGTACACAGGATATAAACGGGTCTGTGTAACACAAGTGTTTAAAGTGTATATTTGTATTTAGGCACGAGAATTGCACAGCACTTCACGTGCAAGTAAAAAGTAATAATATGTGAGCACGGGGAATTGCACTTTATTAATTCACGTGCAGTTGTACCAAGACTCCAATTGAATGATTGATTAGCAGTTGAGTCTTGGTACACACTTCGCCCAAAGATGCCTGCCACGCTTCGCCCAAGGATGCCTGCCACGCTTCGCCCATGGATGTCTGCCATGCTTCGCCCAAGGATGCCTGCCACGCATCACCCAGGGATGCCTGCAACACTTCGCCCAAGGATGCCTGCCACGCTTCGCCCAAGGATGCCTGCCACGCTTTGCCCAAGGATGCCTCCGCATCGCCTGAGGTTGCCAGTCGCTCTGCATCGCCTGGGGTTGCCCACCGCTCCGCATCGCCTGGGGTTGCCCGCCACTCCACATCGCCTGGGGTTGCCCGCCGCTTCGCATTGCCTGGGGTTGCCCGCCGCTCAGCATTGCCTGGGGTTGCCCACCACGCCGCATCGCCTGGGGCTGCCTGTTGCTCCGCGTCACAGCCGGAAGTACTGTGGCCGGAACCCCACCAAGGGGAGCTGCCAGCCACGAAGAAGGGGGAGGAGGTCTGGAGACCACCAACCCCAGCAGCAGTTTCGCTGCCAGAGATCGTGGGGGAGGTCCGGAGACCTGCTCCCACTGCAGCTTCTTCGCTGCTGGAGATCGTGGGGGAGGTCAGGAGATCTGCTCCCACTGCAGGTTCTTCCCTGCTTGAAGAACAGTGGTCGAAGCCCCACCAAGGGGAGCTGCCGGCTCCGAAGAAGGGGGGAGGTCAGGAGACCACCCCCCAAGCAGCCTTTCCGCTGCCAGGACTACCCTGGCAGGAGTATACCACCCCACTGTCAGCATTGGTGCTGACAGCCTTACGACCTGTGGGCCCCTGGAAGCCTTCGGTCCTGGCCAAGGACTTTGTGCGGGACTTTTGGGCTTTTAAGGGGGGAGGTGGCCATTGAGGCCATGTGTGCTTTGCACAGGGGGTATATGTGACAAAGTGTCCGCCCCTGTGTATATTATCTGTTATGTGTTGCGTGTGGTGTGTTTAAATGTTGGTGTATAGTCATTGGTACACAGGATATAAACGGGTCTGTGTAACACAAGTGTTTAAAGTGTATATTTGTATTTAGGCACAAGAATTGCACAGCACTTCACGTGCAAGTAAAAAGTAATAATATGTGAGCACGGGGAATTGCACTTTATTAATTCACGTGCAGTTGTACCAAGACTCCAATTGAATGATTGATTAGCAGTTGAGTCTTGGTACAGCTGCATAAAAGTAGCATGTTTTCACTCACTCGGGGTTGCATGTTCGGGAGTGGAGAACAGGGGGGAGAGAGAGAAAGAGAGCAAGAGATCGAGAGCGATAAGCGTAATTCTAAGTCTCAATTGTTTTGGTGTAGTGTTCGTCCACTCTGTGTTTTCTCAGTGTATTCGTTTTGTTTGTCTATTTATTTTGGCCTCATGTGCTGTGTCCTGTTTTTGTATTGTTACAAACCTTTTATTTTCTGCCTGTTCATTATTAAACTGCACATCAGCACCTTCACCATTTCAAAGCCTGTGTTCAAAGTCAGTTCCTGTTTCTGGTCTGTCGTCACCCACTCCGGCCGTCTTTGAGACACCTGGTCACAAAAGCAAAGTTTGTGGGGAATAATAGCCATTTTCTATACTTTTGAGGCATAAGCAATTAGGAAATAACACTTACTACCCAGGAACAAAAATTGTGTTACATAGTGTTATCAGTGTACTATAGCAGACATTTTGAAAAGAGCTTTGAAACAGACTTTAAAGTTATATGTATAACAATGAAATGTAAAATGACAGGTACGTTATTTAAACAGTTGTAGTAACTATATACTTTATGAACCCATTGATACTTAACTCTGATGAGCGTGATCATCTTCATTGCGTCCAGCCAATAGTAGACTGTAGACATGGAGGGTTCGTGGCGGGTATCTATTACATAAAGCACATAAAGTGTGTCCATTAATCGATTTCGGTGTTCACAATAACGAGAACATACGATATATACAGATATGTCGATTATTGATGTTGACTTTTCGATGATATTCTGAAGTATATTAAAAAAAAAAAAAAAAGTTAAAAAAATAGCAAACAAGTAGCAAAACTGTTACTTAAGCTATTGCAATAAGAAATACAAACATACAGTAATACACAGAGAAGGGGATAGTAGGGTGAAATCCTATGAGAATGTTTTCTGATTGTATCTTCATTGTGCTTAATAAAACAATGTACAGCTTTGGTGATCACCCTCTCTATTATTGGTTATAGAGCTCTGCATTTAACTTTAGCAACTTCCTGTGGATTTTAAGGAGCAAGAGCATGACAATGACCTTTTATGTTATTAATTATTTATTGGATATTTGAACAAAAGCAACACAGTCCAGATGAAAATGACATGTTCTTTGATTCTTATTAGTGTTTTCGGTTCTGTTTTACAAAGTTTATTTCAGGTGTTCTTAATTTCATACACACACACTTGTGTTACAACCCATACAGAGCTTCTCTGTACAGTCTCACCCACCTCAAAATAAGTCCTGTCTTGACCTAGGAAGCAGAATCCTATAGTTATGCCCATTGTACAGTCTGACAGGACAGCATCACTGACAACACTGTTTTGACCAGGAAGGGAGACTGAGACACTGCAGTGAAGCGATAATGCACACTTTAATTATAACTACAACTGTAACCCCATTTTTCTTGGGTAACAATAACGTGCCGCTCTAGTTAGGGTTTCCTAGAGTCGCTAATCCGTTTTGTTTTTGCTAATTATACTGCACACACTTAATAACAACAAAAATTATATATATATATATCTCACTCTCTTAAACAGTATATGTAATTGGATTTACAATAATACAGAGAGCGAAGGCAAATGAGAATGTCACAAGTAAACAAAATAACATACAGGCAGCAGTAAAGAGTTGTAAAAATTAAAGGAAACTTATTAACTGTTATGCTAATGAACAATAACAAGAGGATAAAAGGCAGAAACACAATGTAATACTGACAGTCCTAGCATTTATAAGCCACCCATCCAAACAAGGAAAAACAAATATAACCCCAGATATAGTCAGAAACGTTGCAGGCCTGTACAAGTCTGGAGATTGTAGATGCTGGAAAATGCCGCTTCAGCTCTCCCTCTAGAGCCCAAAATACACTAGTACGAACACTATTACTAGCTAGCTAGCTATAGGTGTGCTATATTGCACTTGGAGTACTCACAAGCACAGACCCTTTCTATGGCACTCAAGCCGATAGCTGTTCCTCCTCTTCCTCCTCTAGGAGAGGGCAGTTGAGCACAAAGTGCCCACACTCCCCACAGATGAGGCACCAACGTGAGGCCTCAAAAACACTGATATAGGTGTCCCCACTGCCCACATCCTCTGGCACTCAGGCAGGCATCACCTCCCTCGCTTGCCTCTGGGACCAGCTACTCCTCCCCTTCAATTTTTTAAAATTTTTAATATATATAATTTTTTTAATCAAAACTTGCACTTCCGGTCTCTAGGGGTGCTATCCCACAGTTAACACCACCTGTGACAGGACAGTGTCACTGGCAATGCTGTTTCGACCAGGAAGAGAGACTCAGAAGTTGCAGTTGACATTACACTGGACATTAAACAGAACAAAACACATTAACAAAACAAAATGGCACAAGGGCCAAAATAAAAGGTCTACAAAACACTCACAGAAACAGAAACAAACAGACAGGACGAGGCTGCACAAACACGAAAAATCTCCACCTCTCATCAACATCAACTCTAATCATTATTTATAACTAACACCTGTGATCACCCTATTTATAAACCTGTGGCTGGAGCTTTAGTTAATTATTTAATCATTCAATTCACAGCTGCAGCCACATTCTCATGTGTTTTGACAGGGAGAAATTGAACCCCCTCCCTGCCAACCCATTTTCCCCATACCAACACAAATAAATGTGCACAGGGAGGACTGTCACCATGCCACACACAGTACGAGAAATACAGTGGGCCAAAGACCAACTACACTTTTAGTCATTGTAAATGTGTTTTTTTTTTGTGTTTTTTTAACTATAACTGTCATAGATATAGGTAGAGATTTAGTAAAAATTTACGGATGATTTTAAATGGGGCTTACTGAAGAACATGTCTGGAAATCAAACAGCAAAAGTAAAACAAGAATATAAGACCATTGTACACTTCCCAAAGGTTTATAGAATAATATTGCCATAATATGTCATTTTTAATGCTGCTTGCTCTTTATTTTCTTCCTGCAAATAGACTAGATTAATTAAAATGCACTTTTATGTATATTTCTTTTTTTCTTTCATTTTAATTTTAAATTAAGAGAGATGTGACAGTAAGTTTTATTGGCAACAGACACTGGTGTATTACCCCCTGAAGCAAAAAGCATGACATATCATGTGTTGCTGGATTACACAGTTTGCCACTGACATCAAGAAAGAGAAAAAAACAACAACAAAAAAAACAGTTTAATACAATTTGATATATTTTGGAATGGTTTTTTTTGTCCTTTACATGGTCATTTTCAAGGATCTGAAAACACATGAATTTAGTTATTATTATTACTATATAGATATTCTTTTTTGTATTTTAGGAGTATATTTTTGTTGCTGGTTATGCTGGGGAAATTGTACTTTACATATTCCTTACTTTTAATGTTCGTAAAACTAGACTGAGTGAAGCCCCTAAATTGTTACTTTTTTCAGTGTGAAAAAACACATAGCTACAAGATCAGACTTAACTTTCTGTTGTCTCCATGGTGTCTTTTGATAAGTAGACTACCCAATAAACCATGTTAAAAGCCCCAAAAGAAACTGGAAACAGAATACGTGCGTACTTGTCAATTTTACTTGTTCCAGAACCAGGCAGTGAAGGAGCAGGCAGTGCAGAGCTGGTGGAGGATTGTTTTAGACTTGCTTCCATTTTAGTTGCAGTTGCTTGAATATGTTCAAGTTTGGGAGCGAGCAGGTGGTGAATAGAAGCTGGTCCATCAATTGTGTTTGTCGATATGCGACTCGGCAGGGTTGGGGATGAGGGCGGTGCTGGCGGGGTACTTCCTGAAGTTAAAGTGTTTTGTGATGTTAAAACTGGTGGGGGTACATTTACGTAACTGAATGGGTTAGGGCTGGAGTGAGAAAAAGATGGTGGGGCGACTACAGAAGGAACTTGACCAACTAAAGATTGTCTTGTAACTCCACCTTTAGTATTGCTTCCAGTGTCAGTTCTCTGGCCACTGTTGTCATCTGGCAGTGTCATGTAGTTCATTCTTTTCCTCAAGTTCCCATTTGTACCAGGATTCTGTAAAATACAAAGCACTTTTATTTTTTTAAACCTTCAACATACAAGTGTGTGACTTTCTGAAGTGTCCTCATTTACAACTTACCAGCTGTGTTTTTCATTTTTCCATTAAGCAAACACAATATATTTTTCAAAAGTAGAGACTTATTCCTGAATTATTTTATAATTTTGATTGCTACGTCTTCTTTTGTACATTGCTATTGTCTATATTTTATTATCAGCTGTCAGAATTGTATTCTGTTTTTCCATGTGCAGGATACAACAATAACATTTCTATAGTCTTTTTCTCAGAGTGCCTTCTAATCAAACAAAGGACATGCATGTTGTCAGTGCAAATGTATTTGCGTCATTATATGATTTAATTATTGTCAACAGCAGGCCTTAGAACACAGTAACTTTCTCGAGTGCAGTAAGTAATTTCAGAATATTGTCGGCATGTGCATTGATGCACATAGATAAATACATATCTTCATTAATTTAACACACTGTTCTGTGTACAAGGATTGACATATATATATATATATATATATATATATATATATATATATATATATATATATATATATATATATATATAGTATATAGTATATGACAACTTTTGGACAACTTTTTTATATTATTAATTGTATGTTTTTGATTTGCTTGTAAACGTGATATTAAATATTTGCAGAAATATTTGGCCTCAAATTTGGCTAATTTACATACCATCGCATACCACTACAGATATTGTGAGGGATAATTTAATGGGCACAATAATGTCCAAGACTTACCAGTGACCACTGTGATATAAAAAGCCCAGCAGTCCAGGCGTATCTATTGGTCAGTGGCTTATTGTGAGAGGTGAAGGTGGCTTGATTTGACCGAAAATGAGTGATCAACAGATGCAGCCCTCCGCAGGAGACAGGCAGAGGCAACGCAAACTAGAAATGCACGCATAGGATTAAGACATTCTAGTGGAGGAGATTGTTATAAATTATAATACCTTGTTTGGTCCAGTGTTTTATTAACCGCTCTATTATTTGTACCAATGTAATGAACTATAAAATACAATCTAAGAAATTATAATATTCATTCACATTTATTCACGCTTAATATAACCTGTTATTTATAGGTAATTTTCACTGCTCTATATGAAAACTAATGCAAGTAACGCCTCCAAGATGCCAGATAGATTTTAGCCCAGAAAAACTGATTTAAATAGTACACTGTGACAGTTGGCTTTATGGTGACGTCAGACCCGGAAGAGAATAAACAAACAGACAGCACTGGGGTAAGTGATGGGGCACATTTTAATTATAAATAAACACAAGGTTTTAACAAAACAAAACACTCAAAATAAATGGCATGATGGCCAAAACATACAAAGACAAAATCATACACAGACCTGCAACAAGTATCAAGCTGAACTATTTCAACACAAGTAGCAATTGTTTTCTTTAGTTTGATTTTCAGCTCTCTATCTCTCCCGTTCTTTCTCCCTGAACACACTCTCCTTGATCAGCCAAAGCTGTGGGTTTTTATATTGATGTTGCTGTCCTCAAACTGGTAATCAATTAGCCAGTGTGAAGACAGCCACATTCTACATGAGTATTTTCTATCAGGGACAGTTTTGAACTCCTTCCCTACCAAACAAAACATCAATAAATAATAACTAAACAATACATTTTAAATAATAACACAACACAAATACAAAATAATACATATACACACAGGGGCAGGGTGTACCCTGTCACATGCAACTATCCGTGGTTAAAGCCTGGTTTCCAAACGAACGAATTATCGCGTACTTTAAGGTGCACATTATGATTATCACCTTTTTATTAAATACGGTGTGAATAAAGCTCATCTCATTATTCAGAGTGGGATGCCTCATTTAAATATATTATCATGCATTACCATACACATTACATATTCATACTGATTACCATACTGTGGCAAAATAAAATCAGTGTGCGCCATAATATGCCCACTATTTCGCGTGATAATGAATAAAATTGCAATATTAAATACGGAAATCATGTGCACACCAGCAT
Organism: Polyodon spathula; assembly: GCF_017654505.1. NCBI lineage: Eukaryota > Metazoa > Chordata > Actinopteri > Acipenseriformes > Polyodontidae > Polyodon > Polyodon spathula. The sequence continues at coordinate 91,589,621 of NC_054534.1, forward strand.
TCCCTTTAAGCTTTTTAGATGTTGATAAACTTGACGTTTTGAATGAGAAAGGGTCAATTATCAATGAGACACCTCTGACCATGCATTAACCCTATTAATGTATTGTTTTTGTTGCATTATACAATTTTGTAACAATATTCCAACACTCAATAACTTTACAATTTGCTTTAAATTTAAACAAAACATGTATTATGTCATATATATATAGATATATATTTACATTTATGAAGCCTGTCTGAGATCCTATCATAACTGTAGCCCTCTATAGACTGCATGCTTAACTGGTGGTCTGCATAGAATTGCTTTATATTACTGTATAAAACACTGGTATCTGCACTGCCTTCAATTGTAACCATATTTAGGCCTACTGATTTTACACAAGTTTTTATTTATTAATTTGTATAATTTATAAATTAGTATTGTGACACAATATACATTATTAAAATCTTCTGCATTCCTATGAAAGTGTGGTGAAAGTGTAGCTTTGCTGGGGTGATGTCAGAACCAGGAACAGAAACCAAAACACGCTTTTGCTGACAGGTGAAAACTGAGCCGTGGCGCTCAGTTTATTTATTAAATAATAACACAAACAAAAAGAGTTTAAATAAAACACACAGCACTGAACTAATCTGTGTACTCCCGTGCTCACATATCAATACCCACAAATATGCACGTGGCGTGAGTTGTGCCATCCTCATGTCTAAATAGAAATTACACTTTATAACACTCATGCTCATAACCCATATTTATATCATGTGTATTTTATACATAAACACCAACATTAACACACTACATAAAACATAAAACATTAATAAACACAAAGGGGCAGGACACTCTGCCACAATTTCCATATTAGAATTCACCCCTTCCTCACTGACTACTCCACCGAGCTAGTTTAGGCTCTGGTACTCTCCCGCCTTGACTACTGCAACTCCTTCCAGGCCGGCCTCCCTGCTTCCACTATTTATCCAGCTCATCCAAAACTGTGCTGCTCGCCTTGTCTTTTCTCTTCCTCATTTCTCCCATGCTACTCTGCTACTCTGCTGCTCTGCTCCGTCCACTGGCTCCTTAGCATCACTCACATTCAATTCAAAACTTTTGTTCTTTCCGCACCCTCCTACCTGTAGACTATTATTCTTCCATACACACACTCTCACCCCTTCTACTCCTCTGCCACTGGCAGATTAGCTGTAACCCTTCTGCTCTCCGGCCTCCAGTGACCGCTCCTTCTCCACCCTTGCCCCCCCAGTGGTGGAATGAACTACCCACAGATATCAGGACTACTCAGTCCCTGACCTCATTCCAGTGCCTCCTCAAGACACGTCTGTTCAGACAGCATCTCTAAACCTCACAACTCTTTTGCATCATCTTGTACTTGCACTTTGCTGTATTCTACTACTGCTCTCAATCATAATTATACTTTCTGTATCTAGTATTTGATTTTACTCAAAAAGGTAACCATATTCACATTTCTTTTTTGTAATTGCACTTATCTGAAATCATTCTTATCCATTTAATGTATTTACTACTTGTTCTTAATGGAATTTAGTCTTATAACCAGATATTTAAAAGTTGAACAGTTCTTAGTCAAACATAATTATTTACTGTAATTTTTATTTTCTCTCATTTTAACGACTGATTTTATTGCATTCTATAACTGCTATTATCTGTCATGTTGTACTTTACATGCAATATTTTGTAAGCCTGGATAAGTAAATAAATAATAAAAAAATAGGTTAACCATGAATGTTAATTAAATCGCTATTTTCTTTCTACAGCAAAGTGTTGTAAGTGTAGTTTACACGTGGTACTGTTTGGCATTTTTCACAAACTGTATTAGCTGTAACCTTCTAAATTCACTGTGGAGATTTCTGCAGACAACAAGGCACTTAAATATTGAAATGAAAGCCTTTTTTTGGAGTATGACTAGCATCACAGCCTTTTCTAAATCCCCTGACACCCTTTATAATATTTTCCTGCACTGTTGCCAGGACAACTTTGAAACCAAATGTAATGTACACCTGTGCAGTAATTTGTGGATTCATAATAACATCTAGTTCAGGCTTAAAAGTACAACTTTGCAACTTAAACTGCATGTGCACAACAATGAATACATGTTTTCTTCGATTTCTACATGGATAACTTGGATGTACATGGATGTACAGTTTGAATTAAAGAAACTTAAACACAGCTGCTTTTGTTACTAATGCCATTCACTTGTGATATGTATTGATTTTGTTCCTAAATCAAACAACATCATTGCCACAATGAGAATTGTCATACTGTACACTTTCTTCCCACAAGGACAGGAAGACCCTGAATCCAAATGAACAAAATAGCATTTCTGAAGAGGCCTTAGCTGAATGTGCCTTTTGTGAATAAAAATGATGCCTGCACTCAGAAGGGGAAACTAATAACGGTGTTCATTGAAGAGGCTTACCTGAAGTACTTCAGTGTCACTTGCTTTCTTCGCTGGAGAAGCTCTAGGTGCAGATGAAGATTTCACTGTCTTCTTTTTGGCCTTTTCAGTTTGATTATTTGTGAAGTAGTTGACAGCAGCAAACTCAATGAGAGCAGAAAACACAAAGGCGAAGCACACAGCTATGAACCAGTCCATTGCTGTGGCATATGAGACTTTAGGCAAGGCGTGCCTTGCACTAATGCTTAGTGTTGTCATTGTCAAAACTGTTGTTATCCCTAAAATGAGAAGGAAATAAGAGATTACTAATGGTTTCATATACAGCAATAAACCATAATGAATCTGAAGTGCAAGTGAATTAAGAGCTTCAACTCTTAGGCACAATAATCTATCAGCACAGAAAGGCCGCCTGACGATTCAGGGAAAGATAATTGTATGCCTGGCTTGCCAGATAACAGAGAGATTCATAGCATTAAAGATATCTTAGCTCAGTAAATGGCACACACACCTCTGGTCCAAAATGTAATATGTTCAAATCCTGCTTTGGGGCGGGTGGGCACACTAGGACGTACTTTATATGCATCCCTGGATGCTGTGTGGGCTGTTGGGTTTTTAATACTTCAGATGGAATTTAAAACCTAGATTCCATCTGTGTTGTGGGTGTTATGAGATGCCCTGCCACTCACTATGCAAAGAGCAGAAATTGTGATCATAGAATTTATGAAAAAATCTTCCAAAAACAATCCCCCAAATAGCACATACACCCCTATTAATAATGCAATGTGAATTATGATGCACAGATTTGTTGTGGAACACAAACTTTGGAATTTGAAGAATGGTTTACAATATAATTGAAAAATCACTTTTATAGCCCATTAAAAACAACAGAATCACATAAAATACAAATTAAGCCTGTGGATTATTATCTAATAACTACACAATAAAAAAAATTAAAATAAATTGGTGCACCAAATTCTATCACCATACTCATTTAACTGGGCATAATGTATAAACAGTGTAGTTAGGATGAATGGGAAATGGAAATCTAATTGGCAATTTGGGAGAAAGGCTGAAACTCTATCTACAAATTATGGATATAACTGATAGAAATGTGCCACTGATGCATGAGCAAGAAACTGGAATATGTTAAAATTGGACCAATTATGAATATCTCTCAGTAAGCTTTGACATTAACACTTTACAAAACTTGGATGCTAATTAATGGACATTTCTAGCCAGTAAGAAAGAAAGAGAAAAAGAAAGAAAAGAGTTCTGACCACTTGATGGCTCAGCAATGCACCTCATAGTAACTTCTCAGTGCATGCTTATGTAAAAAAAAAAAAAAAAAAAAAAATAGAAATTGTAATTCAAAAGTCAATCCCGGGTCTGGAAATGTAAAAAAACCACAGGTTGAGAATGCAAGATTCAAAACACTAAAAGCTGACATATTTCAGGCAGTGGATTAAAGATCTTAAACTTCAATACTAGCTGCGCCGGTGTAAATAGTGTGCGGGTGTGTTTTTATTTAAGTTTGGCAGGGATGGGGTTAAAATCGCATCTCTACCAAATACTTGTGCAGAATATGGCTGGAGATTAATTGATTAATTGAGTATCAGTTAAGCCCAGCCACATGCTATGAAAAGAGAGGGAAATCCTTTGTTTGGGGTTGGGAGTTTTGGTGAGTGGATACACTGCGTGTTTTTGTAAATGTGTGCAGACTGTATTAGTGAAGGTTAAGTGCCCAGTCTAAGCACTGCTGGTTTTGTTTGAACTGTTTATTTTGGCCCTCGTGCCGTGTTTATTTGGTAGGTTTTATTAATACATGAGTCACAGCGCTTTAAACTACAGCTTCTTGTGTCAGAGGGGTAGATGTACTAAAGTGTTGCGGCTACTGCAATAATAGCAAACCAATTGCAAATGAATCAGAAGTCTAGGGTGAAATACACTAAACAAGTGCAATGCTGTCCGTGGCTTTTTAGGGAGTGCTTTGCAGCATCAGATTTTCTTTGCATTTCAACCTTAGATGAATATGTAATTATGGGTATTCCTGCATAAATTTGCAAAAAGGGGGTGGAGATAGTGCAAATAAGGATTGTCAAATATTATAATAAGATGTACTAAAGCTACCGGCAATTACAACACTTATAATTGCATCAATTTGTTAAAAACTTTTGAAAGCATGTTTTAAACAGTCGCAATTGTTGCTGGCATTTCCCAGTCTGCTTTTCTTGTGTGTTGCCAGATGTGCTCAATGCATTTCTGAGGCAAACACCCAAATATCTATTTTTCCCTAAAAGAAGGGTGTACTTACAAATGTAAATACATTTCTAACATTTTTGGTTTCCCCAATGTGTATAGGACCTATTTTATGTTAATTGTCTATGCTACTAAGTAGGCCAAGTTAAAAATAATAATCATTAAAAAAGAAACACTGAAATCATATAGTTTCAATTTATATATATATATATATATATATATATATATATATATATATATATATATATATATATATACTGGACCTTGTTGTACTGTTTCCTATCTTTCTGCTTCACTTGTGAAAACTTTCAGTACTTTTTTGGCAGTATAAACTGTGACCGATCTATCCTGAAGCTTAGCCGTATGTTTAGATTGTTTGCTACAGGCCTTGAAATTTGCATCTTTATTCTTTGCGATCAGGTAGTAACAAGTGCACCACAATAAAAGTTTGTTATTGCATTTATATTCTCACGTGAGAGTTTCCCTGAGCTAAGTTACAGAGTGCTGCAGTGTCAGATAAACAGATTACATTTTTTGTGTTTTAGACTCCATTTAAATGTAATTTTAAAATTTTGTAAAATGTCTACTGCAACAGTAAATGTATACAGTAAATTAAATGCCAAGACCACTCTAGTTGTGAGCTGAAGTCAGAAAAAGTGTTCAGTTGTCCTCTCGTTCCCTTCTCTTAACCACAAGCCTGGTCATTCCGAACTATCATTCCAAAACTTTGCATAGGCTATTTATTCATTCATTCTTTCTGTTATGTTTTGGTAACTTTCAACCAACTCTGAAAAACATCCCTAAAAGTGTTGTTTCCCTCGTTGACGTGTGTTGAGCAGGTCAAATTGACTCCAGCAGTCTTTTGAAAACAATTCTGTGTTATTTCAACTCTATGATATTTCATTTTGATGGCTGTCATTGAGTTTCCGGTATGTACTGTAAATCAAGAGAAGGCAGTGGGTGTCTCCGAAATGGGAAAAAGAGAATATGTGAAATAAGTCTATAATTGAAAAGAAAGAAATGCAACTGTGAAGTTTAAACTATGACACTTGATCTTTAGGTTCGGGTTCAAGATATACCTCTTGATACAACTAACTAGTTGTTGATACATTTTATAAAACAGTAAATACAAAGTGATGAGTGATGTATAGCTATCCAACACATCCAGAAGAGTGCATAATTCTTTAGGTAGTGTTGACACTCTTTATTTTATGGTAAGGTCTATTTTTGTGTGTGGGTGTGTGTGTGTGTGTGGGGGGGGGGGGGGGGGGGGTTAGAGGGGTGTGAATATTGCCATCTGAAAAACTCATTACCAGTCCAAGGAATGTTCATCAGCGTGGTTTCAACACCCATGTTGCCGATAATGTTAAACAGGTGCTTTAAGATGAATATTTAATAGTTTCATCCTGAGTAAGGCACAAGTTTACTCATTAATGGGGTGATTGTGTGGTTAACCCAGTAAGTGCAGAGGGTTCTTTGAAATCTTATCTCACATTCTGCAGAGGAGGCAACTCAGCCTTACTATTCAGGGATAGATCTCCAAAGCTGATAAAGGCTTTTCTAATAGGTAAAGGTTGTTTGGACTGAATGCACTCTGTTCATTTTTAAGCAAATTTAACTAACTTTATTAATATGTTTGGGGAAATTTTACATTTTAGTGATTTTAGTGAAGTTATTATATTCAAGCATTACATTCTCTAATAAAAAAAAAAAGTTATCAAGCTTCAGATCACAGTTTCTCAGACCAATATATCTAGTCAATTTAATAATTCATATTGACATAGTCACTGATGATAAAAATGTATTACTCCATTTCTATACTAAATGTAAATGTGTTTATCTTGGAAGTGTTTAGGTTATGATTTTGAAATATTCACAATTCACATATACAATCACACATACAAAATCAACAAATGACTGTTATGGATTGGTTAAAATTTCAGTACATCTCATCATCACAAATGTCTTCCTGTACAAGGGACACACATCCTAATTCTAAAATTTAAAACAATATCACACGCTTCGTTTCAGATTCTTTTTGCGTATAATGACAAATTGTATTTAATGAGAGACTCTTCACATTGTGAATTGACCTATACTATTACTGTTTTATTTACATTATCAACATTTTTGTTGTTATTTTACCTTATTCACATTTCCTCCCACTGTTTATTTAAAATATATTGTTTGGGCATGTAAATGCCAGAACAAGTGCCATCTTGAGTTTGCAGTTGTATTCCAGACTTTATCTTAAAAAAAGGCTTTTTTTAAAAAGTCATACAACATACATGTTTCAAGTTATAATCTTTTAAAATATTAAATGTATGTGTGACAGAAATAAAATGAATCTTGGTTGTAAATCTCCCTCCCGACGTGTGAGAGCGTTAAGCAGCGAGAACAGAGTTCTTTGGACCGGCTGGCCTGACAGTTCTTTCCCAGGGTCGGGAAGTAAGTCAGTCTGGAAGGCGGCAAGATTCCATTGCAAGAGCGTATTGACACAGAAGGGAAAAGACGTAGCACCCGCAGATTGGAGAGACGGTTGCACTCGTTTACCAAGGGGTCATGTGTGACAGCATAAAAGGGGATGGAGAATCATAATCTGTTCCTTCACTTTTGGTTTTGTAGTTTGAACCTAGAAGGCCTGTGAGAGACCCCAGTGAAACGTAAAGTGAATCATGAGCTATTTGTTTGTTTTTTTCGTGTTGTTAGTAATTGTTTTGTGTGTGGACCACCAGACGACAAGCACGTATCCGGAGCTGTCGCAATGGGCCAGCACAAAGCTGTCACGAAATAAACTGTTGTCACGAAATAAACCTCTGTCACGAAATAAACCGCTGTCACAAAATAACCTGTTATCACCCACCATGACTGGTGACCATGTTAGTATTATTGTGGAATGGATATTTTGTTTTTATTACTTGGACCGCAACCTGTTACTGTTTGCTCTGTGCACTACACATTGTTGTGTATTGCTGGGGTTTCTTATTTGGTCATCAGACCTGGATATAAAAATAAAAGTACCTTTTCCAAACCAGATTACAGTCTGTCTGTTTCATTCCTGCACTGCATCACCTATACACCCATATCCACTCAGCTACCTTGCAACAAAATTGTGTAAATGTAAAAACTGTTACTTTCCCCAACAAAACATATAGTGGTTATAAATAATACATACCAAATACGGTTCTAGCAGGGACGGATTCTTTATTAATCCAAAATGATACTTGAGAGAGGATTACTGTCATAATGCACGGTATATACGTCTGAATCATAAAGTAGCCCATTTTGCGTTTCAAATGGAAATATACTGTCATCACAATATATTCACCTGAAAAATATTAAATACACCATTTGAAAATATTTCACAGGGTAATTAACAAGCATTTATCCAAATAGATTTTATTTAAAAGTTTACAAACTAGACACAATCATTTGCAAATGCTACTTATTAGTTTTCTGAGATAATGAAAATAACTGATGTGACTTGGCAAATCATCACCCAAACTAAAAAAGACATATTTAACACAAGTTACTTATTTATTCAAATTATTCAGTGAGGCTTCAATAAATGTAAGATAAGTAATACCGCTATACAGAGCAAACCCTGTAAATAAATAAAAATGTGCTTGCCTGTAATAGACTTTACAGTCTCACTAGACACCGTCTGTCCAATTAGATCATATTGAACCAAACTTGAAGACTCTTGGGGGACTTCTACTGAGTTTTCCGGTCCTTTTTTCCAAGTATAAATCATCTCAGTTTTCGGATAAGCATCTAAAACAGAAAATACTTCATTATAAATAATAATTCTGTTTTTTTTGGGGGGGGGTTTATGTAAACATTTTCAACCATACACACAAGAAAAATCACTATTTTTGGGGGCCTTATATAATGCCCATAACAAAAGTAGACATAGACACGTGGATCTTTTTGTCTTGGGGGGGGTGGGGGGGCTATTCCAATGGATCTGTTGTATAACTGTGGATCGATCCAGGATAAAATAACAAATAACCATGTTAAATCATAAAACCTTTAGTTGAGGCAACAGAATTTTTTTTTTATATCGCATCAAAATGGCAGGGACTCCAACTGCACAGTGCCATCGTGCACCACACCGAGATGCTGTAAGACTGTCACCCCAAGGCTGAATACAAGCTTTTGACCTTTTGAAGCAACAACACCCAAAACAGAGATCTCAAATCATTATCATGTTTGCCTGTTCATTACTAATCCTTAAATACAAGTACAGGCAGTTGTTTCAGAACTCAAAAAAGGAAATGCTGATAGCAGAAGTGACGGCAGCTCTCCATCAACAGGAGTGTGGCAATGCTTAGATATACACAGAGCTGCCTTGGCATCTTCACACTACTCTGTCAGTGTGCAATCATCCTGTCCAGACAGAGACGCCCTACTGATATGGGAAATGCTGGAAATAAAATCAGGTTTAGACTATCCAAACCACTATGGTTTTGTCACATAATAGTAATCGAATTTTAACTGTTTTGTGCTGTATCTATTGACTTTTCAACAGATACGTAAGTCAACGTGTTAAATACAGTAGCAACACTATCAACACATTTGTCACTGTCTTGTAATGTATTAAGGTCATTGTACTTCCATATGATATGTCTGATAAATGGCAGATAACCTGTTCACTAAGACAGTCCAGTAAATATAGGAAAACAAACAAATAAATAAATACTTGTAATAAAAATAGAAATACATTAGGGGTAGAATTTCCATTGGTGCTTTGTTTTGTTTTTTTCAGATCAAAACTCCACTTTTGATGATACTGATGTAATAGCGTTGAGAATCTAGCCCTATAAGTTTTATCTATTCAACTTACAGCTTCCAAACTTAAGAGGGCAAGCATGTCCATCCATTGGGAAATCCACAAGTCTCATCGGGCACTCTGCACTTATAGTAAGCCTGAAACCAAATATATAATTTAATACAACTGTTTAATGGCTGGTAACATATATGACTAAATTGGTAACAGGCTCACTGTCTGAATCTTCTTATGAACAACTCTACACCACATACCTCATTGTGTAGAGAATGGTCCCATTTTTCATGATTCGAAATAACTTGTTTGGGGCTGTCATGTTGTGTGAGACAGATTTTTTCCCATTTCTAAAGAAAGTATCAGGTGTCCACACTTTTGTGACCATTAGGTTGTTTAGCCTTAATATTTCAATGGGACCTTCATACTTTAATCTCTTGTCTACCCAAGTTTGACGAAAGAAGACGTCCATCGTATATTCCTAGATTGTGAAAATAAGAAAATCATTAAGTTAGTATTCTGTAATGCCTTTCCTAATGTATCCATTTTGTCAAAAGTTTATTCATGTGTAAAAAGTTAATAACAGTAAAATTGTAAGGTATTTAATCTTCTACCTTGCTCTATTTTAAAAACGATCATTTGTTTGGCTAGGTAGAGTATATAAAAATTACTTCTGAAAATGTAACTATAAAGCAATGAAGTCATAGTTTATGTGTTGTTTATGTGTGACCACCCACGAAGGTCAATGATTGCAGCAAGCTGTTTCAAACTGTGGATGTCCTGGGGTTGCCACGTTAACATTTTAATTTATTAAAATGTAGGAATTATAAATTACAATACAGTAATCCCAGGCTGTATCTCATTTGATTACCACAAGTAAGATAGATATAAAAGAAAGTCCTACCATTTCAACATCTGATACGGGTCCAAAGCTTGTCACATATATATCAGTTTTGACTACAGTAACTGGACCTATGGGGATCAAATTATAAACAAAAATAAAGTATGCCACCCCCCCACCCACACACACACGCAAAATCATACTCGATCTGTGTAGTCTTATATTACAGGTTCAAAAGCAGCTCAGTAATGCTCTACTGCTTATAGAGAATATTCTGTAAAAGAACCATTAATAACATTATATTAATAAAAATGTTTCATTGAAGTATCCAGAGTGTTTAACACAAATACGTGGATGCATTTATTTAAAATTATTAAATAACATTCTCTTAGCACAAAATTCTTTGTATAACATTACTTGCAGAAGTTTATTGTGCATTATAAATACAGCATATGACTGAATACAGTACAGTATAAAATACTATTGTATATTATTACATGTTCTAGTATGCTTGAATGACTAAACTCTAAATTACATTAGTTCCTGGGTCTTTACATATAACTGAAGACATTACTTATTTTGTGGTTGAAGTCAGGCACTTTGCAGAGTCCTAATTTATAGTCTTCTAAGACACTGACATATCCCGCTGTTGGCTGCTGCTGATTGGCAAGCCTTTTTTCGTGTACCTGTGTGGCTAGCTACAATGGGTACAGCAAAGAAGAGGTCACACCAGTACAGCCAGAACATGTCAGCGAGACGAGCGGCTGTCCTGGCGGTGTGGCAGGCCTGGCCACGACCAGCAGGTCAGCCTAGAAGGGGACCAGCTGGCCCCCATGCATCTTTCTTCCCTCCAAGATGATGCCAACAGCCAGGTCTGCCCAGTGGGTCAGATTGCCAAGGTAACAACCTGCACACCCCCTGCAACATCAACTGGGTCCAGTGCAAAGCCCTGGTTGATACCAGCTCTACCATTAGCCTGGTGCTACCTGGCCTGCTTCCCACTGTAGCGGTGATCCAGAGGCACGGCAAACGACCCAGGTCCAGATATGAACAGTAAACGGGCAGCTCCCCCCTAATTCATGGCCAAAGTACCTTGAGGATCCAGCTCAGGGGCCAGACAGTGCAGTACGAGTTCTGGTTGGAGGACATCCATGAATGCTGCATTGTCAGGCTGGATTTGCTCAGCAAGGTGGGAGCGATGCTGGAACTAGGATGCAACATTTCGACCACAGACGGTGACTGTGTCTCCTTTCAGGATGGGTCGAGAGGGGAGGAGTCGAAGGCCTGTCAGGGAACCACAGTCGGCGTGCCCCTGTCGTGGCAGAAGGGAAAGAGGAGTTGGAGCAGGGGTGGTACTAGGATGCCTTCCCCAGAAGCAGGTGAGACCAGCATTGCCTGGAGAAGGAAACCGCGGGATACTGTGAGGGCCTTAGCATCCCAGACTCCAGGGCCCTCTGCAACTCCACCTAACGACCACCATCACCAGTCCAAGGTTGGTTCGGACAAGCACTCGTCGCAATGCTAGAACTAAGTGGCAGATGTTGACCAAGACATGGTGGCCACAAAGCAACCAGTGGGACAACAGAGCAGGCTGTCGAGGAACTGTGGTGTCAGAGTCAAGAGGTCCTCTCATGAGTAGAGCAGAAGCAGCTATTGGAGCTCTTGAGGAGTGTAGCAGGGCTAATTGTTATAAATAATTAATGATGTACCTGACGCTCATGGAAGAGTCCGCCTGCTGTGTGTGTGATTGTCAGCTGTGGATAATCAGCAGGTAGGTGTGTTCCAGTACGGCGTCAGGTATAAAGAGGTCCTGTTTGTTCACTTCAGGGTTGCTGCAAAGCCAAGGACAATGTGCTGAAGATCGTCCACGCTACCCGAGCATAGAGACCGAAATATGTTGCAAAATCCTGATGGTGAACAGGGATCGGTGCCAAAAGAAGAAGCCAAAACCGCCGACGGTTGGAGTCAGAGTTTGTGCTAAAACATAAAGATTAGTTTGGGGATGGTAGATCCCCATAAAGCATAGCGAGGTGAGCAAGCGGGACCTCCATGCATTAGGGAGTAGAGCACACTGTTTTTATAGCACCTTTTATAGTTTTTTGTATTGTGCTTATTCAGTTTTTTTTGTACGCTGGCCGTATGTCCTCCATGAGCTACCAATGTTGATAGTGTCACATGAGCTGATCTCACTGTTTGTGTACTGATAAGTCCTGGTAAGTTCCAGGACTGGCCCTAGTTCTCCGCTGCCTCACCAGGGAGTGGCAGCCAACTTGGAGTGAGGTGTCAGCGCTCTCCCCGGGGACCAAAGTGTCAAAGGGGTGGCTTCTCTCGCCGGGATGGGATGTGTACCGAGCCTGGACAGACCCTGCAAGAGTCTTGTGGAATGTTTCATTAGGACCCTGGCCACCCAGCTGGCAATCATCACCAACCAGCACCAGCGGGACTGGGAGCAGCATTTGTCCCTGCTCCTAATGGCCTACCAGACAGTGCTCCAGGAATCTACAGGGCTGGATGTCACCCACAAATTTTTCTGGACACACCTCACGGGGCTAGCCAGTGAAAAAAGCAGGCACATGACATTCAGTGCTGGGGGCAGGACTTTCAGACAGGAGAGAAAGTGTGGGTTTATTGCCCACAGTGCTGGAAAGGACTCTGTCCCAAGCTGGCCAGCCACTGGGAGGGACCTTGTAAACTTTTGGAGTGCCTCTCAGAGGGTATAATGGTTAAGGCTCCGGACCACGGGCTAAGTGGTTGCCCTGCACCATACCCCACCTGGATGGACTTAAACTCCTCCACTGGCAATGAGGAGTCAAACTCTGGCACACCAAAGCAGGCAACCCCAACAAAGGGGGAGCCAGAGCTTGGGGCCCAGGACAAGGCTAGTCACCGGTTGCCCTCACCTCGATGGGGCATGCACAATTGTTGCCCGCCTGGTGACTACAGGACTGTGTTCGAGACTAAGGGGACTGATGTGACGTTCGGCCCCTTGATGGGGGCAGTGTAGTGAGTCTGACTGTGCACTCGCTGCAGCGCTGTGTTGCCGGCAGCTGGCAAGTCACCCCCATATTGAAATAGTTTTCACAAAGGATTTTGGGAAGCGGGAGGTATTGTTGTTTGCAGGGGGGTTATTGGGGTTTTGGAATGCTCTTTAACTGCTGTTAATGTGCTATTGTTCCTCGCTGTTGTGTATGTGTGTTCCCATGATTGTTTGTGTCCTTTCCTTATGTCACTGTGCATTGCTTGTGGCTGTAAGGGTGAGAGTCTGCTTCCTTTGGGACTCAATACAAAAGATTAAATGAGCAGTTCAATTTTGTCGTTACCTCTTCATTGACCTGGAGGGGACGTGTGGCAGAGCAAAGCTCTGCCCTTTTTAAATTGGCAGGGATGGGGTTAATTTCCCTACCTGCCTGGGTTTATTATGTTCAGGTGGCTGGGGTTGATTAGTTGATTAGGTTAATTAACGATCAATCAGTGCCCAGCCACCTGACATAAAAGGAGGCCTCTGCTTCTCATTTGGGGAGGAGGGAGCTGAGGAAGCAGCTTGGTGGTTTTTGGTGTGTGATTTTTGAATTTTGATAAATCCAGTGAAGACATTGCCCAGCCTGGAAATTGTTATTTTTGTTAGTTTTGCTTTTTGTCTTTCTTTTTGTGTTTAACTCGCTTTGTTTTGGCCCTTGTGCCCTTTTATTTTTGTGTATTTATAATAAAATAATAATTTTTTTGAACTATAGACTGTCTCTGGGCCTTTATCCACTCGCCAGCCTGCCACATTTGGTGTCAAAAGTGGGATAGCGCCACCTAGAGGCCCAGAGCAGTATTATTATTATTATTATTATTATTATTTTTATTATTATTATTATTTATTATTTTTTTAATTTTGGGGATAATTTATTTATTTATTTTTTTAAAAAAACATGGGAAAGAAGAGCAGACAGCGGCAAAGGCAGGACAAGCAGCAGCTGAAGAAATGTAAGCTGCTGCAGCCACCGCTGGAGGACCCAGCCAGCCTCTTCCCCTGGTGTTCCTGGTGCAGGAAGGAGGACCATCGTTGGCAGTCCTGCCCAGATGTGCCACCGGCAAACTGGTGTGGCCGGTGTGAGGAGGACGGCCACAACTGGGCAGGATGCCCCTACAACCAGGCCCAGGAAGAGATGCAGTGTTCACCCCGGGCATCAGGGGCCACCCCACCCCACTACCTCCAGTACGACCACCTTCACCACCATCCCAGGAGATCTGGGACTGGTTGATGCACCCTGAGGCAGACCTCGTCCACGATCTCCCCATAGTTACCAACACGTTGTGGCGTCGAGATGGGGAGAGGTGGGAACAGTGGGAGGAACAACACCACCCGGCGTCCTTCCCAGAGGTTGCCCTCATGGTGGTTAATTACCTGGCGGTAGACATGGGAGATGCCCCGGTCACTCCAATAAAGAGGGGTGAGCTGCCTACCCGAGAGCCAGAGAGGGGTGAGCCGCCTTCCCGAGAGCCAGAGAGGGGTGAGGAGCTGCCGTCGCTCCCAGAGCCAGAGAGGGAGGAGGAGCTGCCGTCGCTCCCAGAGCCAGAGAGGGGCAAGGAGCTGCCGCCATCCCCAGAGCCCGAGAGGGAGGAGCCGCCATCCCCAGAGCCCGAGAGGGAGGAGCCGCCATCCCCAGAGCCCGAGAGGGAGGAGCCGCCGTCCCCAGAGCCCGAGAGGGAGGAACTGCCGTCCCCAGAGCCCGAGAGGGAGCTGCCGTCGCTCCCAGAGCCAGAGAGGGGCAAGGAGCTACCGCCGTCCCCAGAGCCCGAGAGGGAGGAGCCGCCATCCCCAGAGCCAGAGAGGGAGGAGCAGCCATCCCCAGAGCCCGAGAGGGAGGAGCCGCCGTCCCCAGAGCCTGAGAGGGAGGAGCTGCCATCCCCAGAGCCCGAGAGGGAGGAGCCGGCGCTCCCAGAGCCCAGAGGGGAGGAGCCGGCGCTCCCAGAGCCCAGAGGGGAGGAGCCGTGCTCCCAGAGCCCAGAGGGGAGGAGCTATGGCCCAAGGATGCCTGCCTTGCACCGCCCAAGGATGCCTGCCTTGCACCGCCCAGGGATGCCATGCCCGCTCTGCTCAGGGATGACTCATTTGCATTGCCTGGAGTTGCCTGTTGCTCCACATCGCCTGGGGTTGCATGCTGCTCTGCATCGCCTAGGGTTGCATGCTGCTCCGCATCGCTTGGGACTGCTGGTGTCTCCTTTTTGTTGTCTAGGGTAGCCGAGGGTCCGTCGCCGCCTCCGCCACCAGAGGGAGCCGGGCCGCCATCGCCGTACTACCTTGGAGATCCGGGGCCCCCTCAACAAAAGAAGGCTTGGGGCCTCCGACATCAACCCCGCCCACCACCACCCACCATAACAGCCCACCCAAGGGACATAATTGGACTCTTGGGGGATGGGTGTGGGGGGTGGGGGGAAGGGGGGAGTTGGCCGATTGTGGCCGGTGTACATTGTACATGGGGGGAGGTGTGTGGCAGAGCAAAGCTCTGCCCTTTTTAAATTGGCAGGGATGTGGTTAATTTTCCCTACCTGCCTGGGTTTATTATGTTCAGGTGGCTGGAGTTGATTAGTTGATTATGTTAATTAACGATCAATCAGCTCCCAGCCACCTGACATAAAAGGAGGACTCTGCTTCTCATTTGGGGGAGGAGGGAGCTGAGGAAGCAGGTTGGTGGTTTTTGGTGTGTGATTTTTGAATTTTGATAAATCCAGTGAAGGCATTGCCCAGCCTGGAAATTGTTATTTTTGTTAGTTTTGCTTTTTGTCTTTCTTTTTGTGTTTAAATTGCTTTGTTTTGGCCCTTGTGCCCTTTTAATTTTGTGCATTTATAATAAAATAATAATTTTTTTGAACTACAGACTGTCTCTGGGCCTTTATCCACTCATCAGCCTGCCACAGGACGTCTTTGTAAAGATTGCTACAATATAATACAATTATAAATACAGTGCAAATATTAAATACAGTCTCTCTGATTTTTGTGATTGTAGCCTATATTGCTTAATTATATTGAAATATATGTATGTGTTTTGACCTTACGTACACTGTACAGTAACACAGCGTAGCTGCTACATACAAGCTACAACGTGTTAGGAATCACACATTATACTTGGTTCAGTTTTTATTTATTTGCCTCTTACTAGATAAAGCAGCTAATGAACTATAGCAAGACTGAGTTTCATGTTTAACAATAACAGTTTTTGTCATTAGTAGTTACCCTGTGTGTTGTTTCAATTTCCAAGTACTGTAAAGCTATTAAACTTTCAGTTATATTTTTTACAGATATTACACCTTGAAACATGACACTACAGGATACTGTACTGCAATTAAATGTTTCAGTCTGCCAACTAATTATCTTTCCATTATATAGAATTGCCCATCTATATACTTTTATTTGTCAGGAAAAATAAATGCTCAAGTATCCTTTCAGTTCAAATCAGCATGAGCTTTTAACATCTACCCTCATGTAATGGAAATCAGACACTAGCAAAATGGCAGCATCTGATATGCCTGCAGGTACATACACACACTGGCAAAAGATGGGGTTGTAATTTACTGAACACTTTACTAAACTTTGAAATAGTGAATTCTTAAAATAAAAAAGTATAGGCAATAAGAGACATTCCAATGAACCAATCTCAATTATTCTAGCAAGACTGGATATATTAGCTCAAAGAGCCAGCTGCCCTACATATATATATAATGATGTAAAAATAGCTAAAACCCGTTTTAACAGTACCTACAGGGATTTAAGCAGGTCATCTGCTGTAAAACGTTGTGTGTGTGTGTGTCGTTTTAAAAAGAGAAACGCCTAGAGGTATCCTCGTTATTGGCAATGGAGAGACAGGACAAACCTCACACAAGTATATTTGCGAGACAAAGGAGCGGTCTAGGAGTATATACAGCAGATTAATAAAGCATAAGCACACACTTTCCATTCACACTGAGGAGGAATGTTTAAAAAGAAAACAAACACAAAAACTGTCTTATACTTAATGTTGTAATTTTAACAGTTACATAAAATAAGAAGTGGCTTTAAACATTGAAACAAAGTAGATGCGTAGATTACACTTATAAACCGCAAAAAAGTTCAAAACATTGTCCACAACCCTCAAGACTTCCGAAATGATTTTACAATAATTGTACACCCAAAATGTATTACTAGAGGGTTTTTTTTGTTTGTTTGTTTGTTTTTTTTCTAAGCTGAGTGTTTCATGGTGATGCTGCAATAGTTATGTGCCTTCTCAATACTAGAGGCACTGTGTCCTTTTTAACATACGAAGCTTGAAGTTACCCTTTACTTCGGTGCGAGGCAATAGTCATATTTATTTCGTCCTTATCATTACAGGTAGCCTGCTTTCACGCAAACAAAAGTAAACTAAGTAGTTTTTGAAAGAAAACACATTTCTGCAGTGTACAGTTTAACAACTAAAAAGGGTTGGAAACATACCCCCAAAACCAGGTCGCAGTCTGTTATCATAACCATCCAGAAGTCGGTCCAGTATGCGTGTGAAATTTTCTGGATATAATTTCTCATCCTTTTTTATATGTCCTAAGGTTTTCCTTATACTGCAAAATGATTAAAAAGCACGTAATAGTGAAATGTCATTGAAAACAGAAACGCTCCCCCCCCCCCCGTCCTCCCACCCACCACATTGTATTGCAGCTCATGCAGCAATCTGAGAGACCAGCATAAATTATCAGAGATTTTGTAAATAAAAGGTGAAAATGACCAATGAATCAAATAGCTTTACAGTACTTACCAGGCTGTCACGCAGAGAAAGTAAATTAGTGTGGAAACGTTCCTGGAGGACATCGCAATCACCATCTCCTTCTGACAGAAACCATCTTTCCATGCCACACTTTAAGCCTGTTCACATTCCCCCTCACCAAGTGCCTTGTCCCGAGGAAAGATTACAGCGTTCAGGAATCAACAGAACTGTTTAAATGGAACACCTGCATTTTTCCCGCAATCGCGAAATAAAGCTCGACTCAGATGAGGATCCTGCTTAAAGCTATCTTCCTTGTTGTAGCTTGACACATGTGCTGCAGACCATAACTCTACTGGTGGCGAATACCCCAAAATAACCATCTTTTCACATGGCAGTATTATTTGAATCGGACTTTACATCGGTAACAAAACAAATACTGTGGATTTGTTCAATAATCGTAATAATAACACATCTGCATTATGGTCCAAATGAATACGTCTTATGCAATAGATAATACGTTTATTTATAACAACTTGGCTGATGTTGCAATATGAATGTGTCTCGCACATTGGTTTGCATACAACCCAAGGTCAATTGAATTTCCCTGAAGGACCATCACAATAAACAGACACTTGGAGCTTTGAACATGTATCTAAAACGATGCATGCATTGTTACTAGAAAGTCACGATATCATCATTATGTTTACTTTTAGAAAATACCAATCCTTCAAAACATTTTTCCTCTGTGTAATCCAGTTAAACGCAACACATTACAATACCTTTTTAACTTTAGTGCACCCCCCTGAACACAGAGGCACCGTTTTCTTACAGACAAGGTCCGAGTTCTTGTATTCGTATCTTTTGAGATGTTTATTATCATCTCATGTCAGTGTCTATTAAATATGTTTATATTAATACATAGATTTCCATGCCAGGCTCACAGAAATTAAAAAAAGGCTGTTATAAGTTCAAATGATTTGCTACATACATTGCAAAATAAATAAAAACATAATAATTAATTGTTGTGCACAAATGGGAACAGCACAAGTTTCTGTTTAAAACAACACTATATATATTACAGACCACGGCATCAGCTAGCTAACCGGAACTCCACTTTCAAGTATATATATATATATAGATATATATATATATATATATTATAATATATATATTATTATATATATATATATATAAAACCCAAAACTTG
Source organism: Polyodon spathula (assembly GCF_017654505.1). Taxonomy (NCBI): domain Eukaryota; kingdom Metazoa; phylum Chordata; class Actinopteri; order Acipenseriformes; family Polyodontidae; genus Polyodon; species Polyodon spathula. The sequence continues at coordinate 91,608,842 of NC_054534.1, forward strand.
GATAGTATAAAATGTTGTTTTACACGTCTGGGCATGTACACTATATATATATATATATATATATTGATCATATATATATATATATTATATATAATATATATATATATATATATATATATATAGTATAGGTGTTTTCCACAGTTTAGAGAAAGCTTTCTCTTCTCTCTATCTCTCTCTCTATCTCTCTCTAACTTCTGTTGGGAGACTGCCAGGTAATTCAAGGATTGGATGTGCATAGAGATTGAACTATTCTATCCCTACAATGTGTGGCAGCTTACATTGTGATTGTGAATATTGAACTTTGTGGAACGGACTTCAACCACCAGGAACTAGTGGGTGTGGCACTCTACGCAACACTGTTATACCCTACATTGCATAAATGTTTGTGATTCCTTGTAGTTCTCTTTTCTTTTACAGGCTTTTACATCTTTTCAAATTTAGTTCTAATAATCCAAACTACATGAAAGGTTGAAAAATACATATTAAAAACTCTATATCAATTATGGAATACCCCAAGTTACCACCTATGGTCAAAACAACTCAAATTATAAATTTTTTGACACAGTTAAAATCTTTTCTTTCAAAAGTTGGCCACCATTTTGACGGAGTGTCTTAAAAAAACAGAAAAGTCCTATATTGACTGGTGGCAAGACAATTATTTCCATGCTTTATAAACATGTGGTGCATCCCATATCATTGGCATCCAGTGTGGTTTGACTACACTGCTTCATCCTGTGGTGGATTGTTATACCAGCCTTAATGCATCATTATTTAACAGATACATCAGAATCCCTGGGTGTTACAAAACTGTGCTATCCTGAACAAACTGGAGGGGCAGCTTGCCTCTTAAACCCTGTGCACCAGTGCATGTCTACTCAGCACCTTATACATGCTAAAGTTTATTTCTGATCCCTCTTCCGGCACTTAAGAGCAGGGGATTGTAGGTAGCAAAGCTTTCATCCACCTTTTTAATTGGTTTCATATATATATAAAAAAAAGTGTGTGTATATATGTGTGTATAAAAGTGTGTGTATAAAAGTGTGTGTGTGTATATATATATATATATATATATATATATATATATATATATATATATATATATATATATATATATATACACACACACACACACACACACACACACACACACACACACACACACACACACATAGACACACAGTTGTAACCAATAGTTTACAAACTCCAATGGAAATGTATAATTTCTACAAATTTCTCAAAAACAAATAATTATAGGAAAAATCTTTTGTAGCAAAAGTTTTGCTTTTGTGGATGAGGAAAAAGTTACAAGAAATTATTTATTTCATTTTTTTGCAAAGCTCCAAAAATGCTAATTCAAAAGTATGCATACCCTGACAAATAACATTTAATTAATAACATTTAATTAATAACATTTAATTTTGAGACACTTTTAGCAATAATAACCTCTTTTAGATGATTAGGATTTTCACAATGAGCTTTTGGCCTGTGTCTTTAGTGATTTTTGACCATTCTTCAATGCAAAATTGTTTCAGTTCATTCAAATTCCGAGGACTTCTCTTGTGTACAGCCTTCTTCAACTCATACCAAAGATTCTCAATTGGATTCAGATCAGGACTTTGACTAAGCGATTCCAAAACCTTGGTTTTATTCTTTTTTAACCAGTCTGAAGTGGATTTTGATGTGTGCTTTGGATCGTTGTTGTTGGCTCTTTTTGAGAATATATTTACAGCTAGAAAGCTTATATTCTATTATAGAACCCCAAAATAAAAGTGACTATATTTGTAAACTCGATTAAACACATCACAGGTGTATATATGTTAAACTCTGACACATGTTGCGTTGATACTAAACTTTCCCTGCCTGAAAACAGATTTAACACAATATAGTTTATAATGGAGCCTGCATCCTAATAAAGAGACAACAACTAATTAAAGACTAGCTTTAAGAAGTTTTGTTTTCTTTGCTACAAGTCAAGGAGATTTTTAATGATGGGCTTACTATCAGTGTACACTCTGTACTGGGTATTTTATGTTGAAAATAATCTCTTGTCAGGACAAATCTGCTAAATGAGAATAACAAAAGCACAACGATACACTAGGCGCATACAAGAAGGAAATGCAAATAGGGTCGGTCATGAACAATTAACAGAATTTCTCGGATCAGTTTGAAATAAAATTAAAAGAAATAGAATCAGGCTCAGTCAAGTTTTGAAGGTAAAAACAAGTGTCATTGATTTGTAATTTAACAGCTTTTTCTGAGTTTAAATAGGAAATAGAATAGCCTAAAAATAAGTTTAGAGACACATCATATGATCAAAAATAAAAGCTGAAAATGTAAAGCCCTAATTATAATACACCTTAGACTCAAGAGATTATCTGACCCTTCACTGTAAAAGCGAAAGGTCAGATATGATATAATTAGTTGTTTTCTACAGCCTCTCTCTTGATTTAATTTTTGTAACTGAAATCCTGCACTGTCAATAGGGCTTTGAGCAACATTTTTTTTCTTAATTGTAATGGTAAGAAGGTAAACAGATAGGTCTTTTGTTTTTAGTTTTTTGCTCCAATATTGATTAGTAATAAAACAGTTTGGCTTCAGAATCCATTATCTGGCATTATCTGTGCCAGTAGAATCTTAGCTGCCCTATTCTTTTCAAGTACTTCCTGATTCTACAGAAACCCAGTTATGGAACACAATCAAGCATTTTAAAATTGGCTCTGGGGAGTGCGTTGCCAATATCTTTACAAATAAACAGTTAAATAAATATTATGAGTGAAAATCAAATTATTTAAACAATTTGGTCAGGCACCTTTTTAATGTATTAAGTGTCATTATTCGTTTGTATGCTCATGAAATACAATACATTTTTTAAATCCCGACTCAAAGCAGTAAATATACAGTGATAGGGATTGAAATGCTGTTCAGTTATAACCAAGTGATTTGTTTATATTTCTTATATCAACTTCACCATCTACTATGCACGTCACAGCGTACAGAGAGGGTTTCTTAAAACCCAAACCTTTAATATTTTACAAAAAATTGTGCACAACCGTAACAGTGTGGCACATTATATGAGATACTGTATTTATTCAATAGTTGCTTGTTTCTTAGTTGCACATTCACTTAAATGGTATTTTTGTATTAAAGAGACTATTTACTTTGTATTGCTTTTTGTAGTGCGCAATCAATTCTAGAGAGGCCCAGACATAGTAAGGGTGGGGAAATGAAGATTCTAAGCCCTTGACCATGGTTTGCTAATTCTGCAATTTACCAATGCTTTTATGCATTTATCATAGTCATAGTTATCATGTTTTTTTAAATATGCTTTACCACACCCCTCTGGGCTTTGCTGTGCAGACCTATGGTTTACCATACTGTCACTAAGCTTCATTACAGTTTGTTTTGCTTTTACTATAGTTTGCTATGGTTTAACTACAATCAGTCACTGTGTGCATAATTGTACTATGTTAAGTTTTCTATCTGTGTATCTATTTTTGAATGCATATATGTTTATTTTTTTATTTATTTATTTTTTTAAGTTTTGGCAGGGCAACTTCTCGAACTCATAGAGTTCACACCAAAATGTTTTAAAATTTAAAAAACTGGAAATAAAAAATTGTGACCAAAGGGGACATGTTTTATAAGAGGGACCTCTGATAAATGGCACTGCAAACTATATACATTACCATTGTGTGAGAAGACATATTTGTAGAGGACTCACATGTTATCCACAGAGAGCTTTCTATAAAATGTTCTATTCATGGAATGACCATGACCCAGTTTTCAAATGTATCAATCACTTTATTAGACCCACATAGCATATACAAACATAAGAACATAACAAAGTTAACAAATGTGAGGAGGCCAATTGGTCCATCTTGCTCGTTTGGTTGTTAGTAGCTTATTGATCCCAGAATCTCATCAAGCAGCTTCAACAACATTACTGGGGAGTTGGTTCCAGACTCCCACAATTCTCTGTGTAAAAAAGTGCCTCCTGTTTTCTGTTCTGCATTCCCCTTTATCTAATATCCTTTTTTTTTTATTCAGGTCGAAAAAGTCCTCTGGTGCGACATTGTCAATACCTTTTAGAAATCTGAATGCTTGAGTCAGATCGCTATGTAGTCTTCTTTGTTCAAGACTGAATAAATTCAATTCTTTTAGCCTGTCTGCATATGACATGCCTTTTAAATCTGAGAAAATTCTGATCGCTCGTCTTTGCAATGTTTCTACAGCAGCAATATCCTTTTTGTAGCGAGGTGACCAGAACTGAACACAATATTCAAGATGAGGTCTTACTATTGCATTGTACACTTTTAACATTACTTCCCTTGATTTAAATTCAACACTTTTTACTATATATCAGAGCATTTTGTTGGCATTTTTATAGCTTCCCCACATTGTCTAGTCAACATAAATGATCTTATCTTTTTTAAAGGTTCCTTCTTCAATTTCAGTATCTCCCATATGGTATTTATTATATAAATTTTTATTGCCTGCGTGCAGTACCTTACACTTTTCTATATTAAATGTCATTTGCCATGTGTCTGCCCAGTTCTGAATGCTGTCTAGATCATTTTTAATAACCTTTGCTGATGCAATGGTGTTTGCCACACCTCTTATTTTTGTGTTGCCTGCATCTAACAAGTTTGCTTACTATACCAGAGTCATTAATGTAGATTTAGACGAGCAGAGAACCTAATACTGATCACTATGGTACTCCACTGGTTACCTCACTCCATTTGAGGTTTCTCCTCTAATCAGTACTTTCTGTTTTCTACATGTTAACCACTCCCTAATCCATGTGCATGCATTTCCTTGAATCCCTACTGCGTTCAGTTTGAGAATTGATCTTTTATGCAGGATTTTGTCAAAAGCTTTCTGGAAATCTAAATAAATCATGTCCTATGTTAATTAATTAGACATGATCTCCCTTTCCTAAAACGATGAAGACTGTCTCTCAGGATACTTTTACCATATAGGTAATTTTCCATTTTGGATCTTATTATAGTTTCCATAAGTTTACATATAATAGAAGTCAAGCTTTTTGGTTTGTAATTACCTGGTTCGGTTTTGTCTCCCTTTTTGTGAATCGGTATTCCATTTGTAATTTTCCAGTCTGTCGGTACAACCCCTGTGTCAACAGACTGTTCCATGATCTTGGTTAGCGGTTTGTAAATAACTTCTTTAACTTCTTTGAATACTATTGGGCTCAACTCATCTGGCACAGAGGATTTGTTAATTTTAAGCGCTCCTAGTCCCTTTAATACTTCTGCCTCAGTTATGTTAAAGTTATCTAAAACTGGATAGGAACAGGTCAGCATCTGGGGCATACTGACCGTATCCTCCTTTGTAAAAATTTGTGAAAAGTAATCATTAAATATATTTGCTATTTTTTCTCTTCATCTATGATTTTGCCATTTGTATCTAGACGTTTGTGATTCTCTGTTTATTGCTAAATCAAACTATCTGCTATATTGTTTGCAGTCATATTTTGTTTTGCATGTATCATTAGCTTCTGGTTCTAGTGAAATGTACAGTATCACCATGTGTAACAGTCAGCATTTATATCATATACAATATATATTATATATATATATATATATATATATATATATATATATATATATATATATATATATATATATATATAAAGTATTTGGGCAGTTTTTAAAAAAAACTGAAAAACCACACAAAGAAAGTGATTTTTAGCATTTCTTATTGTTCTACTGAAAGATATAAATTAAAGTAGAGATCCAGCTTTATAATAAAACAACAAATTATTACATAAAATGCAAGCTATGATATTTTTGCCCATTCTTCATCACACAGCTTTGAGTTCTGCATTCGACTTTGATTTCCATCTTGTCAAAAGCAACCATCAAGTCTGGGGACTGAGAAGGCCAATCTATAACTGAAATCTTCCTTTTTTTCAGAAATTCCTTTGTAGATTTCACAGACTGCTTAGGGTCATTATCCTGCTGGAATAAAAACTTCTGTCCAATAAGCCTTCTAGCACTGGATAAAAACAAGAGTGCAAAATGTATTAATATTTTGCAGCATTCATTGACCTTTCTACAATACAAAGGTCGTCAGTGCCTGAGGAAGAAAAACAAGCCCATACCATCACACAACCTCCACCGTGTTTAACATTGGGCATGATTAACTTTTCTTTAAATTCTCCTCTCTTACTCCAAACATACTGTTGCTTTTCTTGGTGAAAAAAGTTTTGGATTTTTTGCATTTTGGATTCGTCTGACCATAACATTTGGTGAAGAAATCATCAGGCTTCAATATTCAATGAAAACTCCAAATGCTTTCTTTTGTGTAATGTTTTTAACAAAGATGTGCATCTTGGTTTTCACCTATGGACATTCATCTTTGATAAGGTATAATTGAATTTTCCGCTCACAAATTTCTTGATCATCTTCTCTCAATTCTTGTGTCAAATCTTTTGCAGTAATCTGAGGATTTTACCGGGCTGCTCGATTGATTCTTCTTCCAGATTTTAGTCTTCCACACCTGGTGCCAGTTGCAGTAGTTCCTGTTCTCCTGTGTTTTTCAGTAATAGCTTAACCAGTGCTTTTAGGTAAACCAAATCTTTCTGGTAGTTTCTCTTTTTTTATTTAGTTGTATGACTGCCATTTTGAAATCGTTTCTGTACTCTTTAGAGTTAATCATTTTTGTTGCATTTTTTAATCACAAATTTCCAATTTATTTTTCATCACGTTATGATTATGCATTTTTTAATTCTATAATTACCATCAGATGTTGGTTTTCAATCATGATAATTGTAAATAATTAGCAACAAATTGGTTTTAATACAAAATATGTTGATTGCCCAAATACTTTTGTCAAAGTATGAAATTAGTTTTTGCACGTTATTTATCATTTTTGCATGTTATTTATACCTTTCAATAGAATGATTTGAAATTATAGAAATAACTTTCTTTGAGGTTTTCTCATTTAGTTTTAACTGCCCAAATATCTTTAGTCTGTGACTGTATGTCTCTCTCTCTCTCTCTCTCTCTCTCTCTCTCTCTCTCTCTCTCTCTCTCTCTCTCTCTCTATATATATATATATATAATATATAATATATATATATATATATATATATTGATGTAGTCGAGTGTCGTGTCTGAGTCATTAGGGTCCAAGTCACCATCATTCGGGTCCTTGATTTTAAGTCGCAACTTCGAGTCTGAGCCTTCAAAGAAACTCAAATCAATGTTTCATTGAAACTAGTGGTAGTAGTGGGAGAATGTTGTATGAGATCTTACTCAAACTCTAGGGAGTTTTTTTATAATTATTTATATATATATATATATATATTATATATATATATCTATATATAATATCTAATATATATATATAGATCGATTATATATGCAAACGTGAGGAAAAGTTGAACAGACAGTGATAACCTTAACCTTATGACAAATTTAACATGGACTTCAAATATCTATTCGAAGTTCAAGTTCAAAACACCTGCGACAAAAAATTAAATATCTTCAGCACTAGACCGATGACATCACAATCTTTCACCATGTGGTGGTATTACACCATACGCATGGTTGTCAGTTGACATGTTACGTTGTCAGATTTTGGTACACACACAATCAATTGCGATCTGATGAGTATTTTCCTATTGCCAACTTAAACTGGAAACTGACATCAATTTCTCAAAAAAAAAAAAATAATCACGCGATATCCACAGTAAAGTTGCGCAAGTAAAAACAAATATACAAGACCCAATGCATTGCATATGATAAACATTTGCATATTAATTTCATAATGGTGAAACAATATGATAAATTACATTAAAAACAATGTAAACAATGAAAAACATGATCATTTCAATTTAAAAAGATGTAAAACACGAAAGCAGCATACCGTACCAGATTTAAATGTCACTTCCCCGCTTTCTCAGCGGAAGTTGTTTAGGTATGCATGAGCAAGTTCAGTGCGCTGAGAACCACTTTTTAATGCGTACCTGAAAATAACACTACACCGGTAAGACATTAAAGGTACTTTCACCTCTGACTATAGCATCTTCTTTGACTTCAATTCGGGTAAAATCTGGTTTAGACATTGCCGGAACTGTACATACTAAATAGTAAATTTAGTATTATTTGTTTTGCAAAACAAAAACTTTTACGTTTCACTTTCATTGCATTTGCACTTTTATTAAGTCTGTAATACAATGATGCATTTATGAAATTGTGCTTCAGTTCATTTAATTTCAGATAATGTATTTTTTATTTTATTTTCTCTTTTACACAAAAACATATTATATTTATGTACTTCCCCTTTTGTGTAGGTTCATAATGGAATTAAAAAATTGAGTTCACACAGAGTTCCAGGTTGATGAGGCACAGCATATTTTTAATGGTTTTTTTTTTTTTTTTTTTTCCCTACATCCATAATAAATTATTTTCATTTGGTTAAGTGGAGTGGTATTAAGTTATTATGGCATTCTTTTTTTTGCTATCAATCAAACCTTCTGTCATATCAGGCTGATATACCTGCCTGTTTGACGGTTGGCAATCTTCAATTTGACACTTTATGTGCCTAGTTTTGCATTGAATTTTCCAGGTGAATTCATTGATGTTGCTTGCAAACAGTGATGTCAAGTGTTGGGAATGACTGGAGATTAGATGCAAAGCACAGAATATTTAATCACTTAGAGACTTTCTGATATGAATTAAGAATCTCTAAAAGTATGATTATAACATATTATTATTCTTTTTTTCATTCGTTTTTGTTCTGGCCTGTGATTGGTTAAAACCTCATCATAGGAGCAAAAATAGATTGAACTATAGCTCTGACACCCTTACACCACCAGGCAATAGCCTCTCTCTGTCATGTGATTGGTTCACATCACTTTCAGTCCTGCCCCTTTTCAAAGGAACACCTTTCTCCCCTGCACTCCTCACAAAAGAGAAAATGGCTGAACACCGATTCTGTGACTTAACAGAAAATGAATTACAAAACATACTACAAAAGAAAGATGCTGTAAACACTAAAATGGTGACTAAAACATCGCTTACTGTTTTCTGACTTTCTGAAATTCAAACAAATTCAACTTGTTGAAAACAAATATGACGGACAGAATGTAAAAGAAAGAAACACATTGTACATTTTCATTTCATTTAGATTTATACATTTTTAAAAAACTTTTTTTTAGAAAAGCCTTCACACTGTAGTCACCTCCAGAGCATTGTATTTGAGGTCAAAGTTCCTTCATTATTATATATAGCAATATCAATTCTATTTTCTACAGGATCAATAAATAAATGTAAGTGCACACACTATGTTGATTTCCAGCAGCAATGTAAATCCAATGTAAATCAGATAAATCCATGTTGGTGGAACATTGTACTTAAATGTACCTCTAAATAAGAAATTGTAAATGATTTGATCTCGCAATATAAATACTCATATCAATTTTTGTAGACAGCATCTTTAAATACTTTACTGTATCAACATGGATGTTCTATGTAATTCATGTGTGTCTATTTGGAAATGTTGCAGTGTTATTTGTCCTGACTTCTACTAAAGGTATTACACTGGGCATCTCAGAGCCGTTCAGAGTAGTTCAGTGAAAGAATCTTGTATATGCTCCCCCTGGGTGATGTTGTCTGTGGACACTTTCACTGCTATGCCAATGACACGCAATTGCATCTGTCTCTGAAAACAGACGATTCCACATCTGCAAATAACTTAACTACCTGTCTTACTAATATTAAGACCTGGCTGTCATCGCATTTTCTACTGTTAAATTCTGATAAAACAGAGGTCATAATTTTGGGGTCAAGAAATCAATGAGAGAGGGTAAATCAATGTGCCTGTACAGTGGATCGCTACTCCATTGATTCAAAGACAGGAATTAGAAATCTGGGTGTCATTTTTGACCCTGACCTTTCATTTGAATCCCACATTAGGAACATAACAGAAGTGTATATTTTCCATCTAAGAAATATTGCTAAAATATTGCTAAATTAAGACACTTTCTCTCAGCACAAGATGCCTCTGTAACTTCAAGGATAGATTCCTGTGATGCCCTATTTTCTGGTATCCAAACTGTGCTTTGTCCAGATTGCAGCTCATGCAAAACGTTGCTGCCAGGAGCCTAACGAAAACAAGAAAGTTTGATCATATTACGCTGGTATTGGCTTCCCTATACAAGACAGGATTGATTTTAGTCCTGTTTTTAACCTATAAAGCCTTAAATTGGTTAGCTCTATCCTAGCTGAGTAACATATTGGTCTCATATGTTCCAGGTCACCCGCTCTGATTTCAGGAGGCTGGGTATCTCACTGCACCAAAAATGTTAGAAAAAGAACACAGGTGGTAGAGCATTCAACTACAGGGCCTCTAAATTGTGGAATGACTTGACAATCTCTGTAAGGGAGGTACCAATGGCAGCTTTTAAAACTAGGCTGAAGACATATTTTTTTAGTCTATCATATACATAACTACTACTATTGCCTTTTTACTGTATGTTTTATTATTGTATTGTTTTACTACTGTTGCCTTTTTACTGTATGTGTTATTGCGTTTATTATTTTATAATACCTATCTATTTTATTGTATTTACTGAATTTGTTGGTCTGCTTCTATGCTTACTGCTTTGTACATGTTCTTGTTTTGCACATATGAAGCGCTCTATGGCAACTTCTTGCAAAGGGCGCTATATTAAATAAAGATTGATTGATTGATGAACCTACTTAACAGCATGCTCAGTTCCACTCCCCCTGAGCAGTTCAGAGCGATACAGAGCAGATTTCATTGGTGATCCTAGTAAGCAGAAAAATTCAGCTTTGAGCTGCTCAGTTACTTAACACACCCACTGAGAATGGGGTTCTGTGCTACAGTACCTGTCAATGCCCTTGCCTTTTACATCAAAGGTTGGGTTTGAACCCATCTCAGTGAATGGGTTTGGTGGTCACAACCGGCACTGTATAACATATATATATATATAGTGCCTTGCAAAAGTATTCAGACCCCTGACCAATTCTCTCATATTACTGAATTACAAATGGTACATTGAAATTTCGTTATGTTCGATATTTTTTTTTTAAAACACTTAAACTCAAAATCAATTATTGTAAGGTGACATTGGTTTTTACATTGGTTTTATTTTTTTAAGAAAAATAAAAAAAAAAGAAATATCTTGCTTGCATAAGTATTCAACCCCTGTGCTGTGGAAGCTCCCAGTTTGCACCGATGAAAGAAATTGCCCTAACGAGGACACAATTACCTTACCATTGGCCTCAACCTGTGAACCATTAAAGTTGCTGTCACATTTTCTGGATAAAAATCCCACTGTTGAAGGATCATTGGTAAGGCTGTGAATCTGAAGAAAAATGAAGACCAAAGAGCATTCTACAGAAGTTAGAGATAAAGTAATACAAATGCATAAATTAGGGAAAGGGTACAAAATCATATCCAAGTGTTTGGATATCCCAGTAAGCACAGTTGGATAAATAAACAGGAAGTAGAAGCTGCACTAAAGAAGAAGAAAGAAGAAGAAAGAAGCCATTACTAAAAAAGTACCATCTGAAAGCACGTCTGGAGTTTGCTAGAAAGCATGAGAGTGACCCAGCTGCGATGTGAGAAAAGCTTTTGTGGTCAGATGAGACCAAGATAGAGCTTTCTGGCCAAAACTCAAAGTGCTATGTGTGGCGCAAACCTAACACTGCCCATGCCTCAAGACACACAATTCCTACAGTGAAGTATGGTGGTGGCAGCATCATGCTGTGGGGATGCTTCTCATCATCAGCGACTGGGCATCTTGTTACAATTGAAAGAAGAATGGATGGAGCAAAATACAGGAAAATACTGCAAGAGAATCTGCTTCAGTCCACTAAAAAACTGAAGCTTAGGAGGAAATTTACCTTTCAGCAGGACAATGATCCCAAGCACAAGGTCAAAGCAACATTGGAGTGGCTCAAGAACAAAAAGGTAAATGTCCTACAGTGGCCCAGTCAAAGTCCTGATCTCAATCGCATTGAGAATCTGTGGCACTATTTGAAAATTGTGGTCCACAAGCAATGAACAACCTGGAACAAATCTGCCAAGAAGAATGGGCCAAAATCACTCCGACACTGTGTGCAAAGCTGAAGGCCTTACCCCAAAAGATTGGAGTGTGGGGTTGAATACTTATGTAAGCAACATATTTCAGTTTTTTTATTTTTCTTAAAATTTCCCAACATAAAACCAATGTCACCTTACAAAATTGATTCAGAGTTTAAGTGTTTTAAAAAAAAAAATATCGAACAGAACGAAATTTCAATGTACCATTTGTAATTCAGTAATATGAGAGAATTGGTCAGGGGTCTGAATATTTTTGCAAGGCACTGTATATATATATATATATATATATATATATATATATATAGTATATATAATATTATATATAGATAATATACACCCAAACCCATTCACTGGAGATAAGTGACTCCTACCCAACGTTTGGAGATGTAAAGGCAAGAGCATTGACAGGTACTGCAACACAGAACCCCATTCTCAGTGGGTGTGTTAAGTAACTGAGCAGCTCAAAGCTGAATTATTCTGCTTACTAGGATCACCAATGAAATCTGCCCTGTATCGCTCTGAACTGCTCAGGGGACTGTTAAGTAGGTTCATCAATCAATCAATCAAATTGAGGACAAGAATGAAGAAGTTGAGACTGGACTGCTCCCTTACATCAGGACAGGCTTGACTTAATAAGGATAAACCCACACTATAGTGATTTTTCTATCTATTCTGTGAATGAAGAAAGGGGGCAGATTCCTGTTTCATGTGTCTTTTAATACTACTATAGTAGTGTTAGGATGGGTCTTTAAGGTATATAGGTAAAAAAAAAAAAAAGAAAGAAATGTATACATACTGTACACTGTACATGTTGTCATCTATTTTGTTAAACATTTAACATGTTTTTAATATTACTATTACTAGGGACATTGCAAATAAATGTGTCACTATGTCTGCCTGCTGAATTAAATGTATTTAGTTTTGTTCAAATATTACTGCTACCAATGCAAGGTGTGTAGAACACAGTTTATTGGGTGGCCCAATGCAATTGGAAATTCCAACATTTGTGATTCATGTGAACCGTATTAAGCAATAATACAGCAGTTGTAGAAATTCTTAAAACAATATGGTTCCAGTGATTCTAGTGAGAGGTGGTAAATATTGCATTTGCGGGGTTCAGAGGAGTAAATATTAAACCATGCTTTTTGATGCATTACGAGACTTCTGTTAGTTTATTTCTTTTCTAGCGTCATATTCTCAAATAATTAGTTAATGCTTTAAAAATCTATATATACTTAGTAATTTATTTTTTTTTAAAAGTCGTGACGTCGTGGGTGTGGGGTTTCTGTGTAAGGGTAGTTTAACTAGATAGAAACGTTTGTTTTTTACGCACTGCGATTTTTTGAAAAAAAAAAGGAAAAATGCATTTTGTATTCGACCCCAAAAAATAATGAACTTGATTGCTAATCCGTGACGTGCAGTTAATGTATGATAAGGACTTTCAAGCTTCCAGGTAACACTCGGAGATGCGCAGATTCCAAACGTGCTTGTTTTCCAGGATGTCCTATGGACTGGATGATTAAAGGTGGATGGAAATCTTACAACACAGGGACCTGCTTGATGCAAATCTGAGCCGTAGTGCTGTTTCTGCTCAGATGCTAGAATTAGCCAGAGGGAATAAGGTCTGAACAGCACTTTCATTTAATTAAAACAACAGCATACCTGCAATTGCTTGGATAGCGTAAAATCATTTGTAAGTCTGATATCTTTTCAGTGTCTTGCAAGGGAAATTGATTCCAACCAATGTTTTGATGTTGGCAAAGCTTTGCGCGCATGCGTTTGTCTTGTCAGAATTACTGCACTGCCTAGGACTAAGTTGCATTCCTTTCAATCAGTTGCAATCTTCGCGTAAAGACATTTATTTAATCAAAGTTAGGAATGTGGAGAGTTCAAGACCGTGGATGTTTCGGGATTTTATCTTTTCCCATGATGGTGGCCGTGGTCTGCTGTGCACAAAGGTGAGATCGTTCAGATCTGTAATATTTGTGTCATATATTTCCCTGTCTAACAGTGTACAGCTTCGTACAGTTCTGAATAAAATCCTTATGTCTTCCTTTTAGCGTTAATGAGCCCAGCAACATGTCATATGTGAAAGAAACCGTGGATAAATTGCTCAAAGGATATGACATTCGCTTAAGGCCTGATTTTGGAGGTAATTTATTTCCTTTAATATACTTCTTTTCGTTTGTAACTGTAGCCATTGTTTAAGACATCAGTCATCAGTCAGTCAATGTCAAAGCATGATTTCTACATACTAATATCGCCAGCATGCAAGATTGAAAAGATCATAATACATAACACTATTGAAGCACGCATTATATTTTGAATTTTAAGGTCTCCCTTTAGATGTTGGAATGAGCATAGACATCGCCAGCATTGATATGGTCTCAGAAGTCAATATGGTGAGTACATTCAAGTAGTTAGCATGCCATCAATACAGCGAATGTGACAAAAAAAGTATACAGAACAGGCCAGTCTTGCGGGGGGTGGGGGTGGAGGGGGGGTCGCTCTGATGAAAAATAATGTGGAGACTACCGCAGAAAATAAAGACGTTAATTACTTGTGTGTGTTGTGTTGTAGGCGTTGAATTTGTTTTATATGTCTAATGCCGCCTTCTGGTGATTATAGTACTGTTATTTACTGCGTTTCAGCACCACTGACAGCACTATAGTTTATCTTTTTTTCCCCTGTTTTACATCTAGATACACATACATGTTATAAACGCCGTTAATGATTGCGGCGTGTAACACTGAAATAATTGATGGGAGAACTGGTCTCAGCTGTTGAACTATGTTGTGAAACTCACACATTTAGAAATTCGAATATTATAGTGGATATGTTTATTAGTTGATAATAACTATGCATAGAGTATCTTTTTTGTTTGTTTTCTGTCCTCGAAAAATCTACTGTGCTAAGAAATAAACAAAGGCAGGTCTGGCATTTATGCCTGGACTTGAAGGCCACTAACCAGTGTGTTATGAAACACAAGTAGTGCTGCATATATATTAACTAAGTACATTTTGGCAATAATACCAGAAGCCAGTTACCTAGCTGACTTATTGACCAGAATTAGTAGAAATTTTATATTGTTGCGTTTTATACACTGTTACTCAAATCTCCAAAACCTACTTTTTACAAAGTAAAGTTATAGATACCACCACCTTACTATTTATTTGTGTTGGAAAATGTACAGTACATTTATTATTATCTATCTAGCAGAGCAGACATGAATAGACATGTAATTTCTACAGACCATGCACAGTACAAACAAGAGCAGTACTTGACTCCCTGATACTTTGCCTATGTAACTCAACAGTAATAGAGCGCCATCACTCGTATGTGGGCAGATGTTATTTCAAGTCCTGATGATTATTTGCATTTAAGGACCTCTGGTGGGAAACCATCAGTATTATATATATATATACACACACACACACACACACACACACACATATATATATATATATATATATATATATATATATATATATATATATATGTGTGTGTGTGTGTGTATGTATGTACACACATATATATATATTATATATACATTAGTGTGTGTATGTATGTATATATATATATATATATATATATATATATATATATATATATATATATATATATATATATATATATATATACACACACACTCAGAGACGTGCTCCAATTTGTTGGTACCCCTCCACAAAAAACGAAGAATGCACAATTTTCTCTGAAATAACTTGAAACTGACATAAGTAATTAGCATTCACCATTGTTTATTCCATATTTAATAGAAATCAGACTTTGATTTTGATTTTTTGTTCAACATAATATTGTAAATAATAAAACAAATGAAAATGGCATGGACAAAAATGATGGGACGTTTTCTGTAGCTCTCAATGAGACTTCTGCACCTGTTAACAGGTAGTTTGGCCCACTCTTCCTGAGCAAACTTCTCTAGCCGTCTCAGGTTTGATGGGTGCCTTCTCCAGACTGGACGTTTCAGCTCTTTCCATAGATGTTCAATAGGATTCAGATCAGGACTCATAGAAGGCCACCTGAGAATAGTCCAAAATATTGTTCTTATGCATTCTTGGGTGCTTTTAGCTGTGTGTTTTGGGTCCTTATCCTGAGACAGAGCTTTCTGACAATGGGCAGTACATTTCGCTCCAGAATGCCTTGATAGTCTTGAGATTTCTTTGTGCCCTGCACAGATTCAAAGCACCTTGTGCCAGGAGCAGCAAAGCAGCCCCAAAACATAACCAAGCCTCCTCCATGTTTCACTGTAGGTAAGGTGTTCTTTTCTTAGAAAGCTTCATTTTTTCGTCTGTGAACATAGAGCTGATGTGACTTGCCAAAAAGCTCCAGTTTTGACTTATCTGTCCAAAGGACATACTCCCAGAAGGATTGTGGCTTGTCAATATGCATTTTAGCAAATTCCAGTCTGCCTTTTTTATGTTTTTTTTCAAAAGTGGAGTCCTCCTGGGTCTTCTTTCATGGAGCCCACTTTCGCTCAAAAAGCGACGGATGGTGCGATCAGAAACTGACGTACCTTCACTTCACTTCACTTATCCTTGTTACTTTTTCTACCATTCGCACTATCCTTCTGTTCAATCTGGGGTCGATTTTCCACTTGCGGCCATGCCCAGGGAGGTTGCCTACAGTTCCATGGACCATAAACTTCTTAATAATATTTGCAACTGTTGTCACAGGAACATCAAGCTGCTTGGAAATGGTCTTGTAGCCTTTACCTTTACCATGCTTGTCTATTATTTTATTTCTGATCTCCTCAGACAACTCTTTCCTTTGCTTTCTCTGGTCCATGTTCAGTGTGGTGCACACAATGATACCAAACAGTACAGTGACTACTTTTCTCCATTTAAATAGGCTGAATGACTGATTACAAGATTGAAGACATGTGTGATACTAATTAAAGAAACTAATTAGTTTGAAATATCACTATAATCCAATTATTTATTATCTAAGGGGTACCAACAAATGTGTCCAGGCCATTTTAGAATATCTTTGTAGAATAAGCAATAATTCATCTGTTTTCACCGCTTCTTTGCTTTATTCTATGACATACCAAAGGCATGCAAGTATACATGATAAAATAGCTTTTAATTTCATCACTTTTCAGGAGGAATGAAGCATTATTTCAATGAGCTGTAAGGGTACCAGCAAATTTGAGCACGTCTGTATATATAACAAACTCCAGAAACTACTGAGAAAAAGTAAACTAACTCAAAATCTATGAGTCATAGGCATACAGGATAAGGAATCGGTTAATATGCTGCCCATTAGTATTGATAGTATAGACTGAACTATAAATGCATTGGAACTTAATAAATCTGTTTGCACAGGTCTGAATAAGCTTGTAAGTGACAGGGCCTATAGCTCAGTAGTGACCAAGATATTTCTTTTTTATTGGGTGCTTTTCAGACAGAATTACAATGTTTATAAAACTAATAACTTTCACATGTAAATGGATTTTCAAAATAATACAACAGTAACCTATAATTACTCTTTGTGATTACACTATGTAACACAATTTTTGTTCCTGGGTAGTAAGTGTTATTTCCTAATTGCTTATGCCTCAAAAGTATAGAAAATGGCTATTATTCCCCACAAACTTTGCTTTTGTGACCAGGACAGTGATATTTCAAAATATCACTATTTCCAATGGGAAAATGGGAAAATGTGTGTCTTTTCATTCACATAAAGTCAGAAAAAAACAACATATGAATCCAAATTAACATATATTTATACTAAAGTAATACAAAGATGACTACAAAAGATTTAGAAGTGAGTAGTTTTTTGAGATTTACAATTATACTGTATTTACAGTATAATTGTAAATCTTGAAAAACTACTCACAGCAATCAGAAATGTTCATTCAAAAGTATTCATACCCTTTGATGCTATGATAGTATTGTCTACAAGTTGCTAGAAATTTCAATATGATAATGCAGGACCTAATTCTAGAAAAGTCTAGACAATTCTGGATTGTAGGTGAACATTCTTAGAGAGTATAAAAAGCTTAGGCATCATATGATTGCTGTCATTACCAATAAGTCAATATGGTAAAAAGTAAAGAGCTTTCTGAAGAAAATTATTTATTGTCATAAAGCTGGAGAAGGATACAAGTAGATTTATAAGCATTTGAATATCCCAATTTCAACTATTGTTTCTATTATCAAGAAGTACAAGATTCATGGTACTGTCACAACGGTCCCTCGGTTGGGAATAAAGAAGGTTCTTTCACCAAGAACAAGTAGAAGAATTGTGAGGAAGGTTAATAACAATCTGAGATTGACTGTCAAAGATATTCAGAGTGAATTGACTGCAAGTGGGACTGGGGTTTCCATTTCAACCATAGGCTGAGTATTGCATGGTGAAGGTCTCAATGGTCACAGGCCAAGAAAAAAGCCACTCTTAGGAAAATGTCACAAGAACAATCGTTTAAAGTTTGTAAAACAGCATTTGAATGATAGATATGAGTTCTGGTCAAAGGTTTTGTGGAGTGATGAAACTAAAATCAAGCTATTTGGTCACGCTGATAGTCGTTACATTTGGAAAATGTCTGGTGAGGCGTACAAAGCAAAGAACACCATACCTACTGTCAAGCATGGAAGTGGTAATATCCTTCTATGGGGCTGTTT
Source organism: Polyodon spathula (assembly GCF_017654505.1). NCBI lineage: Eukaryota > Metazoa > Chordata > Actinopteri > Acipenseriformes > Polyodontidae > Polyodon > Polyodon spathula. The sequence continues at coordinate 91,627,582 of NC_054534.1, forward strand.
TTCCTCTAATGGCACAGGAAATTTAGTTCCAATACATGGTAAAGTGGATTCCATAGCATACCAAAAGACATTTGCCAATCATCTGAAACCGTCCACTACAAATCTTGGTTTAAAGCGTAACTGGACGTTCCAGCATGACAACGATCCAAAGCACACATCAAAATCTACTTCAGAATGGTTAAAGAAGAATAAAATCAAGGTTCTGGAATGGCCTAGTCAAAGTCCTGATCAAAATCTGATTGAGAATCCTTGGTATGAGTTGAAGAAGGCTGTGCACAAGAGAAGTCCTCAGAATTTTAATGAACTGGAATCATTTTACAATGAAAAATGGTCAAAAATCATTAAAGAATCATGCCAAAAGCTAATTGACAAGTGTCCTAATCATTATAAAAGAGGTTATTATTGCTGAAGGTGCCACAACTAGCTATTAATTACATGTTCCTTGTCAAAGTATGAATACTTTTGAATTAGCATTTTTGGTGTTTTGCAAAAAAATATGCTGAAATAAATAATTGTAGACATCTATTTCTTGTATTTTTTTCCTCATCCACAAAAGCAAAACTTTTGCTACAAGAGATTTTACCTATAATTATTTGTTTTTGAGAAACTTCTAGAAATCATACATTTCCATTGGGGTATGTAAACTTTTGACTACCATTACCATAACTCTGGTTCCCTGAAAGAGAATGACAACCATTACAGAATGGGATGAGCCACTCTGACCGTCAATCTCTGAGCAAATATACAAAAGCTGCCCTATCAGGGCCCTGCTGTGAGGGGGAAGTCCTCACAGTAGCACATTGCCATTTTCTTTCGAAAACAGTTGTGGACACAACCTCAAAGGGTAATGGTTGTCATTCTCTTTTCAAGGAACCAGGGTTTTGGTAAGAACCTAATGTTCCCTTTCAATTCAAATGACAACCATTACCGAATGGGAAAGCTGTATCAAAGCTGTCGTGGCTCCAGATTACTGACAGTACAGCCCCACAGCCGCTCGGCCGAGCTTGGGCGCCTTCGAGGCGACTGTGACAGTGAACGTCTGTGCCTGCATGGAGAAGGGGAGTGGTGCCTGAGCGACGCCCACCCGTGCCTTGGGGAAGCGGAGCGGTGCCTGCGTGGCGACTGCCTATCCCCTGGTGAGCATCCCCTCGAGTGGTACCGCCTAGGCAGTGACCATCTTGCCTCCCTTGAGAGGTGTCTGCACCACTGTACCAGTGGTCGGGTAGGGGAGGGTGACCCAGATAAGCGTGAGTGCTCCCTGGTCACTGTAGCAGGGGGGGTCCTGGATGACCTCTGGGGAGGCTCTTGGACCACTGATCTCATTCTCCCCTGGTTGGAGGAGAGATACTCTGCTGGGGATAGGGCTGCTGTCTGTTGCTTCGTTCTCCTCGAGAACTTCCGATATGGAGAGCAGTCCAGCTCCGCTTGTTCTGGCCCTAGGCAAATAGCACAGGATCGATGTTTGTCCTGCCTGGGCAGCTTAGCTGAGCACCGGTCACACTGGTGGAAGCCAGCTGAAGACCCAGTCGACTGCACTGACATGTTTGCAGTTGTTTTTTTTTTTTTTTTTTTTTTTTTTTTAAACTGCTGTGCTCAGTGAGCAGCCTGCAGATGCGTTTAGTTTTTTTTTTAAAAAATGATTCACCGGTGCCGAATCAGTCAGTGCCGGGATCGGCATCAACGCGATCGCTGTCAGCGCCGAGGTTGACGTCGAGATGCGCTTTCGGTGCCGAGTCGATCGGCGCGAGGTCGATTCCGACGTGTAGCGCGGTCAGTGCCAGGCTGTAGATGGCCTCGAAGCTATTCCCTGATGCCGAATCAATCAGTACCATGATCAGCATCGAAAAGAGCGCAGTCAGCGCTGGGAGGTCAGTGCCAAGTCAATCGGCTCTGAGGTCAATGCCGACGTGTAGCGCAGTCAGAGCCGGGCTGTAGACGGCCTCAAAGAGATTCGCTGGTGCCAAATCAATCAGGACCGGGTAGGCACTATTTTCTCAACCTCACGATCGGTGGGAAAAACCACTGTCGATGCCGGGGTATGCAGCCGATTCAATTGACGTGGTCGGTGAGGGCAAGCGCAGCCACTCTAGGAAAGTCCGAGGATTGAGAGGGACGCTAGGCCCGAGGTGTTTTTTTTTTTTTTTTTGGTCGCTGTGGCCAAATAAATAGGCATAGATGACGACGCCGCAGGCCCACGGGGTCTCCTTACAGCACCACAACAGCTCTCACATGGTGTAACAACTACACAAGGCCTCATGTAGTGAAAGAGCAATGGCCGTTCGCTAATCCTGTAAGAGGGGTCAAAATCCTGTAAGAGGGGTCAAAATCAGCTCTAGTCAGAAAAAACTGACGAGAGAATAAGCGAGAGCACTCTTAGACACGTTTGAGATATGAAATTAGTTTAGTTTTCAATTTGCGGATAAAATCAACAATTCACCCAATTTCGGTTCAAGAAAGCAAAAGCAATCTGACCTGCCTCAAAGAGATGAGAGAGAAAATGGCAGTATGCTACTGTGAGGATGTCCCTCTTCAACAACAGGTGGGCGGGACTTCCCCCTCATAGCAGGGCCCTGATAGGGCAGCTTTTGTATATTTGCTCCGAGATTTATGGTCAGAGAGGCTCTTCCCATTCGGTAATGGTTGTCATTCAAATTGAAAGGGAACTGTACATCATAAAGATATATAAATAAGTCAAATAAATCAACAAGTAGACAAAATCAGCATATTTTTATTTTTGTTTTAAAGTGAGTAGGCTATAATTGTGCATTTTTCATATTTGAGAATAGCCTCTATTTTGTAATGCTGAATTATATTTAGCAAGCTTGTGCTGCCAGACTCAATAAGTAAATACAATCGGTACAACTGACCTTATTTAATTTGCAATAGGTTTAAGAGACCAGTTCAGAAAATTAATTTATTACATGCTGTGGAATTTACATTGTTTCAAATATTCTTAAAAAATATCATACTAATGAGGAAGTGTTAGAAAATAAAGTTGCATGAGTGACTGAAACATCTTTTTTACACTAAGTTTATTTTGCACTTTGCACTGATTAACTGCATCCTGTTTATTGTCAATCTATTTATTAGTAAACATTTCAGCAATCAAATAAGGAGTAAGTCATGTTTTTTCTTTTTTTTTTCTTTTTGCGGGTGTGCATTTTCCTTTTAGAGTTGTGAATCCCTGTGTGGCTCATGTCAAAAGTTAAATATGTTTAATAGTCTCATTCTTTCCCCAGTATAAATCTGACCAAATCACAAAACCACTACAAAATTAGGCACAATTAGTAGCCACTGCTTGAGAGAGACCCAGAACAGACTGCCAGAGTTATGAGGGGAAGTTGTAGTGAGTGCCATTGTCTGTCACCTTTCAATACTTAATTCACTTACATATATGCATACATATTTTGAGGCTGTACTCTACAATAAGTATAAAAAGTATAAAAGTTACCATATATTTCTTTCTGAGTTTATGGTATCAAAACTCTAAGTCATAAATAGTTTCTCTTAATGGATAATTGCTTACAAAATCATAAACAAAATGGAACATAATGTGAACCGCTCCTGCAGTGCTGCTTTGCAAGATTTTTTGGATTGGTGGAATGACTGTGAAGTTGTTGTGTGTTTCAGTCATTGATTTAGCATTTACATTTGTTGCAATGCTTGCTCTGAATCTTTTATAATGCCCTTTATCAAGCATGCAAGAAGGGGGTAATTGGAGAGGAGAGAACAATTATTTTCCAGTGCTAAAACAGCAATTACATTGATTTCTAAACCTACTTATATGAAACTACATCTAGCTGTGTGTGCAATGTCATGGGGCATTTTCTTTGAAATTTATTCAGATGTGAAGCAAATGTGCTCTGTGTCTACAGTACTTAAAATGATGCATTTGCATGAAGCCTTTAGAGAATATTTCTGAGTATGTTTTTGATCAGCCAGTACTCTGTTTCCAAAGCTTCATTTAATAATAATGAAGGGACCTATTTATTTATGTATTTACATTTTGGTTGAGATATTTCTGCTATAAGTTAAGAATCAAATGAACATTCTGGTGCATATTTTAAAGCAAGAACAAAGGAAAAGGCATATTAAAAATATTGACCACTGAACTTCATGTGATGTAAGTTATTGACAAAAAAAAAAAAAAACAAAGTGAACAAACAATTTTACGAGCGACAGGCTTTTTTTTTTTTTTTTTTTTTTTTTTTTTTTTTTTTTTTTTTAAAAATGAGAAATATTATTGTTGGAAAAGCAGTTGGCACGGGTTCTCTGATAGGACAAAAGCAGACTGTCCTAATGTAGTCCAAGACACACATAGGCAATTCCATCATCTGAGAAATGTGTTTGTAAAACCAAAGCAAACAACCAAATAAACACTGATACTGTATGGAGGCAGGTTTGGAAATAAATTGCTAACCTTCTCAAAATGTTTGCTGTGGGACCAGGAGTACCGATCTTGGAACAAACTATTAGTGGCATGGGATTCTCTTTACTGACAATCCAAGAGACATAAGATGCCACCACCTTGCACATTGGTAGGTCATTCATGGTATCACTTTGAACTACAAGTTGATAGGTCTTCCTAACCATATTGTTTTGGCACACATAATGCTTTCCATATTCTGGACTAATCGTGCTAGGGATGAGATAAGAAAGACCGTTGTAAAACCAAGTCAAGCAGGCAGCTAGAATAACACTCCACAAATAGTTTCCCAATAATAACTATTGGGGCAGACATTTCTTGTGTTCGCACCAATGCCAGGAGAAAAAAGTATGTAAATGTATGAAACAAATGAGGGACAACAGGAAAGGTTATTATACCTTAACATACTCCAGGATTAAATCGTGATTTAGGCGTTGCAATTCTTATAGCAGATTTTAAAAATGACCGAATAACAGCAACTATGATTTGTGTTATTTACTGTCATGCTTAGTACTGCAAAAAAAATCATAATACAAAAAAAAATCCATCAGCTATGTTTATCCCAGTGTTTTCTTTGTTGATATGTGTTGCTTTTCAAAAGCTGATACAACAGTGTCATAATTGCATTCTAGATATACTGTTGTTTTTTAATGTTTCTTTCATAAATCTGTCAATCCTTGATACATTGATGATTGAAGTGTTGATTGAACAGTCACACTGTAATTGCCATTGACTTTGACAAAGGGTCATGTTGTGAGCTGCATCAAAGCCTCTGCTCCTTGTAAGAATGTATACAGCTTCTGAAAACATTTGGCGAAACTATACTTAGTTGCTGTAAGTTAATTGTGTTTTTTCTGAATTACATAGGAATTATACAATCAGCACAGAATTAATAAAAAAAATATGAAATAAATGATCATAAAGCTACATTGTGCATTGTATTAGAGGTCTATTTTTAGTATTTTGGTAGATTCAAATTCACATCAGCCTGCTTTGTTTCCCCTTTTTTATTTTTATTTATTTTTTGGTTTATTTTTAATCACCCTAAAAACCAAAAAAATATATTCAATGACCCTTACATTGTTTGCTTATTGAATGTTAACATGATGGTTACACATGTATTGTAACTTGAGTACATGTCTGACTACATCTGAAAGGATAATTAAATATCTCATAAAACAAGAAATGAACATTGGAAATAAAACACTGCTAGTTTTTTTGTGATTGAATCCACTCATAGGTCAAATCATGGAGGAAATGAGCTAGGGTTAAAGATAGGATTAAAAGTACTGAATGTTAGATCTTCACAACTGCTTTGCAGTTTCTTACAATCATTCATGAAAGGTGAGAAGTCAAAATATAAAATGTCAAAAAAAGTTAAATATATAGAAACTAAATAGAGAAAGTACGTGAAATCAGATAATGAATGGAAATTCAGTTAAGGTGCCACCTGGCAGATTAAAACAGAGCTAATACTCTCTAGTGTGTTATTTGGTCTTTCAGCTTGCTACATTTTTTTTTTTTTTTAAATTATTATTATGTTTTACATTGTGATTTATACACTTTTAGTTCTCAATCTTGACTCTCTATTAGGGACTGCATAAAATATTTTAATAAAATAATCCAAACAGAATATGTTAAGTTTTGCAAACTATACTACTACTTCATCAGTCTGTATATGTAAATTATAACTGGGTTCTCCGGTTATAACATATTACAAGTTGCAAGTCGTTCTGAAGTTCATACTGTATAATGGCATGAAAATGCATTCCTGTAGCCTTAGCTATGGCAACATAAATCACTCTCCATTAGTAAAAGGCTTTTGTCAGCCTGAAAATAGAATAAAGCCTCCAGAAGAGTTTTTCTTTTGTGACGTGCTGGCTGCATGTTAGAATTCCCAGTTTCTGCACGCTTGTAGTTTATGATTTAGAGCTTTATATAGCCTTCACAGTCACTTTCTGAAACTGCATTCAAACAATACAGTATTAGTTCATAAACATGTTTTTTTCCTGCTGACCTGTTGCTGTTTAGATAATTCTGTAGAGCCCTGTTTGCGAAAACGTATTCAATAACAACTGCCTGCACTGACAGTTTACATAGTAAATAGTTCGTAATTTATTCATATTTATTTAATTTTATTTTTAAATTACAGGATCTTTAAAGTGCACTGTAAATAGAACATGTTGCTTAACAAAGATTTTTTTAAAAATAAATAAGACATTCTTTACAAATTAGAGATAATCGGGACTATTTTGTTACATTACCATGCAGATAAGAAAAGGTTATAGCATGAAGGCCAATTCACATTCAATATTCAGTGCTTTGCACTCTCTATTACAGGTCACACATTCTAATGAAGGCCGGCGCCGGCCAGAACATCGAAGCACTTGACCAATAATCTTGCTTTATGCTGAATATTTCTATTCAATTTATATTATAATTGTGTTTTGAAAAAAAAAAAAAAACACACCAAAAATTATATATCTTTCCTGCATCTAGTGAATGTACCGACATTTTTTGTTTAAATAACAATTTACTTGCCAGTTTATGATTCAAACCACAGACTGTTGTTGCTAAGCAACACTCAGTCAGTAGCTCATAAGGATCTGTTGTAACCAGTCCTTTGAAAGGATACCAAATGAATAAGAAACAAACTGCTTTGTTTGAGGCAAGATACATTATTTATTCAAAATGAAGTGGGGGGGGGGGGTGAAGCTTCTGTAATGATAGCTGCACTTTACAGTAGTTACAATGCAACAATGTTATCCTAGGGTTTGTCTTTCTATAGAGCAGGTCTACTGTAGGAAGGAGTTTCCTGGAGCCCTGTAACCTACTGTTATGTGCACGCAAAATACTTACTATGACTAGATCTTCTGTGTGTATTTCCCTGTAAAACAAGCTGTTGTGTGACAGAGATGAGTGTTTACAGATTATACCTGTGTAGATATTTTCAAGTACAAGATAATTGCCTGTTTGGCAAGGGTGTCTAAAGTTGCTTCGACTCATGTTTCTGATGTGTTGAATGGCTTTTTTTTTTTTTTTTTTTTGCTCTCCCATGCATTAGAAACATGCTCTTTACTGAGACATTTATGTGTTTGCAGATTCCTGGAGATTCAGATAATTAGGTCGCCTTTTTCATCAGTTTAATTAAAATGGGCAGGTTTCTTTCTTTTTTTTTTTTTTTCTATTTTTTAAATTTTTTTACCAAGAATTAAATTGTAAATGTATTACTATCTTTCGGAAAATATAAAAAGAAAAAAGAGCATATGCAGCATATTAAGAGATAAGTATGTTGGTATTTTTAATTTTTAAATCGACTATTAAAAAACATGTTTATTTTCAAAGCTGAAAGCACATAATGTGGTAATTTAATTACTAATCAACTAAGAGTAAACTAAATATTGCATTTTTCAGGAAGGGATAAGGTGCCTCTTAAAGATTGTCAACATACTGTTTTCAAATTTTTCTTTCTTTTTTAACCATACTAATTCTACAGTTATAAAACTGCAAAATAATAAAAGTAATTAAAATGTGCTGGCACCGTATGTTAAATCCAACATCCTTGCTCCACGAGCCAGCTCCTTCAAGGAGTGTTTTAAAATCAGTTTATTAGCTCTAACACTACCAATATGATTACTGGTCTATTTTTCTTCTGCTGAAGATTGTTTGTTTTTTTGCTTGCATTTTATACTTCAGTTTGCAATATGAATATATTTATAAGACAATTCAATTGAAGAAAAGTTGGTGCCACTTCTTGGTACCTAATTAGTGGATGTGTTGTAGTTGAAACACTCCAATGGTCTTGCTGCAATGAGACCGACATCAAAGGTACGAATAGGCAGCACTATCTAAAGCATTGTGTATGATATATTTGCATTGTCGGCAGAAGTAATAAAAAAATAAAAACCTCAAATAAAGACTATTATAAAGCATTTGTAGAGGCAAACTAATCATTGCTTCAGCTCAGCTTGCTACAGTGATATTTGCCACATTGTTTGCAGCTATGTAATTTAGGTAGCATATTGTTTTGTGTATGTATATTTGTAATTGGACTCTTCTTGTGAAGTTAATTGCAGGTATGGCTCATTCTGTCTGCAGCCAATAAAAAAACTGATATTGAATACTGTATAGACTATACTAATACAAGCATGATGTGCTCTGGGTGTTATAATTGTTAATAGATGAAACCTTATGGAAATTGAGATGCACAGACTGTTTCTGTAATATCTGACCAGTGTAGGGACATTTGAATATTACAACAACCAACTATTTACCAGAAAATAACGTAGAAGAAAGAAACAGATGATGAAATGATTTATAGCACAAGATGGTCAACAGAGCCTAGACAACAATAGCATGTAAGATTTATGAGACTACCTCAACAAAGATAGAAAAAAAGGAGCACAGTGAAGATGCGGGCAATAAGGTGCATTAAAAATCCTGCAGTTTTTCAAAAGTTTTCTGAAGTAGTTAGTCTATGTCCACCCATCTCAACAAGTTCTCTATCAACTGATGAGTTAGTTGATAGATACAACCATCAACTAAAAACTACTCTTGATACTGTGGCTCCAGTAAAAATGAAAACAGTCTCTGTAAAACGTAGGACACCGTGGATGAATAATGATATATATCAAATAAAAATAAATTGTTGCAAAGCAGAGCGTAAATGGAGAGATACAAAACTACAAATACATTACGATATTTTAAAGCACTCCCTATCAGTATAATGCAGCATTAGGTCAGCAAGAATGCTTACTTCTCCAGTCTTATAGCAGAAAATAAGAACAATGCTAGAGTACTTTTCTCAACTATTGATAGATTAGTAAACCCATATCCTTTACCTGAATATTGCATTGTGGCCTCACCTATCAAGTGTGAAGAATTTCGTAATTATTTTGATGGAAAAATACTTAGTATTAAGGATCAAATTCCACAAAATGATTTTGAGCTCTGTCTGCCACCAAAAACAATCGAAACAGAATTACATTATTTTTCTCTGATTAACTTACAAGACTTAAATAAAATAGTTATGCACATTAAATCCTCTATGTGTCTTTTGGATCCTATACCAACCAGTCTCTTGAAGGAGGTGTTTAGTAAGCTGTCCAATGATGTCCTTGATATAGTTAATAGCTCTTTGTCATCAGGAAGGTTTCCTTCTTTAAAAACTGCCTTAATGAAACCTTTACTTAAGAAATCGAATCTGGATAGTTCAGTTCTAAGTAATTTTAGACCTATTTCAAACCTTCCTTTTTTTATCAAAGGTACTAGAAAAAGTTGTTTTTAAACAAATTAATAGTTTCCTTGGAAATAATAACATCTTTGAGAAATTTCAATCAGTATTTCGCACTAACCATAACACTGAGAAAGCACTTGTCAAAGTGGTAAATGATCTACGTGTCTGTAGTGTTTATCTGTACTGATCCTTTTAGATCTGAGTGCTGCTTTTGATACTGTAGATCACAAGATTTTAATTAATAGTCTTAGCGAATGGGTGGGCCTTTCTGGTAGTGTCCTGAACGCACTCTGAGATCTGCATTCCAAGGGTGAATGGTAAAAGGATGGGAGAGGCTGCTTTCTGTTTTAATGCCCCCACACTCTGGAACTCCTTACTCCCTTTTATCAGAGATTCACTTTCAATTGATATCTTCAAATCTCGATTAAAAACATACCTTTTTAATATAGCTTTTCCATAACATTGTTTTATGATTTATGTTTTAATGTTTTATTTTAAATTTTATTGTTACTTCAGTTTTTAATAATTGTACTCTTTTTTTACTGTTTATTATTGTATTGTTGTATTTTTTTCTGTATGTAAAGCACTTTGAATTGTATTGTACATGAATTGCACTATATAAATAAAGGTTTATTATTATTATTATTATTATTATTATTATTATTATTATTATTATTATTATTATTATTATTATATTTTTAAACACCTTTAAACGTGATGCCATACAATAGCACTGTGTGGACAAAATACAGTAACACACCCTATCTGTACACAGCAGTTACTCCATTGCACAGCACAAACCTGTTCCTCAAAACATTCCAGTATCTTATACACTTTTGTTTTCAATATTTGCTAGAGAATGCACATGCCATACATACATGCATCCAGTTTATCTTAAAGCTCTTGAGATACAGGTGCAAAAATAATAATTATTATTTAACAGATGCCTTTATCCAGGGCAACTTACAGAGACTAGGGTGTGTGAACTATGCACCAGCTGCAAAGTCATTTACAACAACGTCTCATCTGAAAGACAGAGGACAGGGAGGTTAAGTGACTTGCTCAGAGTCGCACAGTGTGTCAGTAAGCTGGGATTTGCACATGGGACGTCATGGGTTACAAGCCCTTCTCTTTAACCACCAGACCACACAGCCTGCATTCAAAGGCAGACTTTATTTGTTTAGCTTTTACATGCAGTTTAATTAACTTCAAAAAAGTTTTTTTTTTTTTTTTAAACAAGACATTTTCTTAAAATAATGTTACAATAATAATCATATTCACACAAAAAAAAAATAATACTTTATGTCAACATTTAGGCTAAACACATTGTAGGCCAGATTTTGTATGGGCTTTTATTGCTTAAAAATGTATTAGTTTTAATCTCATATTATTCTGATTCATTTTTAATGGAAATTGAGGAGCACCTCTCATGCACATAGAATTATGTGATCACTTCAGTATCTTAGCAACTTCTGCTTCTAAGGTTTGTTCAGGTGAACCAAGTTAGTTGAGCCATTTGGTGGGTTGCAGCATTGAAGTGACAAAACAATTAGATCAAAGCCCCACTATAAAAAAAAAAACAGTAACCCATTCCAGAACAGGAAACTCCCAGAGTGAAGACATTGCACTTGCTCTTGTTAGAAGTTTAAACGTGCCATTCTATTTTTTTGTTTAGTTTAAATTTTAGTAATCAGTAATCAGCAATTTTTTTTTCTCCCAATTTGACATATCCAGTTATTTTTAGGCTCAGCTCACAGCTACCACCCCCACTCTGACTCAGGAGCGGTGAAGATGAACACATGCTATCCTCCAAAGCGTGTTCCGCTTTTTTTCACCGAGCAGCCACCTGATAGCTACATTGTCGGAGGACAACGCAGCACTGGGCAGCTTACAGGCAAGCCCACAGGTGCTTGGCCAGACTACAGGGATCGCTGGTGCGTGGTGAACCGAGGACACCCTGGCCGACCTAAGCAGTCGGCAGTAGAATAGCCTGGGCTTGAACGGTGACCTTGAGGCTATCGGGCATATTCCTCGCTCTGCACTGAGTGCCTTTACCAGATGTGCCACGCGGGAGCCTCTAAACATGCTATTCTCTGCAGGGTTTAAATTCGATCTTATTAAAGTTGATGTGCTCTACCTCCACCCGAAGAAAATGTTCTCATGCAATATTGCACATTTTGAATAATAAGGATTTGATATACATAAAGAAATCTGAAAGTTTAATAACATTGACATGATATATTGATAGCTGTGTTTATTATTGTATTGTTCTTATGCGTGTATCCAAAGCAATCAAAATAACTTTTTAGCCATAATAAATAAACACATTTTTAGATTATTTATTGAAATCATCTGTTTTCAAGGATAATGGAAGGCAGTCTATCCAGGATTCAATGGGGCACTTTTGATTTGATTAAAAAAAATCCAATACATTTTTAAAACTGATTATATACCTTTGTCTAGATATTGATTTGCCAAAGACAGTCAGCTCCAGTATCTATTTTGGATAGCACGCTGCTGTTTTGTTCAGCCCTGGAGTACCGATGATGAGATTTTAAAATGTCAGTAAATACAAAGTAGAAAAATCACATAGTGTATGAGATTTTAACCAAGACAGTAAGCTATAGAGTAATAACATCTCACAGTATTGTACACATGCTCATCTCTGTTGTTGTATTTTTCATTAAAAGGGAAGTGCCTTTCTCAATAGGATTTTTAAACGGAATTGTTCATGAAATCAGGCATGTCCCCTTTTCGTAGGCAACTAAATATCCTTCAGAGGACTGAAATCTTTATATTGTAAATAAAGCCTTTATTATAAACCAGGATAGCAACATTATATAACTGTCCGTCTCTTCAGTGACTTTTTAGCTAACTCCAAGACTTCAGTGCTGGGAAAAAAAAAAAAAACCTCTCCCAAACCTTTCAAGGCTCACTGATATAGAAGAGAACCTGTCATATCCGATTTTTTAAAATATGGATGCCCTCTATTAACCGATGGACCTCTGACATGTGTAATTTACACATGCTGTTATTTTTTATAATACCCTGTCAATAATAAAGCAACTGCAATGTAGTATAATGACTCCCTCAGAGATACTACATCTTTACATGTTTGATGTACCACTGGAACCATTAAATCAGATATGACAGGTTCTACTGTACTCTTGTACCTGTCATAAACTAATCAGACCAAATCTTCATTCCAGTGCCGAACATAAAGATAGGGGGCTTGTTTCTATATACTAATACTGTCAAGTATCTGGTTTATACGAAGTCGGTAGCAAAATATACGACAGAAGTAGCATTTCTATACAAAGTTGCTCACAGTACTTGATCATATTCGACGACACCTACTTTCTGTACCAGCTCTATAAAAATATGACAGGCTCCTCTAATTTATGCTTTGTATTTATGTCACAGGCTGAGACAAGTACAGCGACAGAGGGCATCGACTCCTAAAGCATTTAATTAGTGTGAAGCATCTTTGGCATGGTTTCTGATCAATAAATTATAACAAAGTACCGCTTGAAGAGGTAGGATATGTAACAGATGTCTCATTATTCCAATGACCCTCCCTTCTGCTGATAGCATGTACTATGGCAGGGGGCCACACTAGTGGATATTTTTGGAGCTCAAGTTGCTATAGTCTGTCACCTTTTTTTTTTTCGCTTGCTCCCATGTTACAGCCATCCCTTCGCTAGCAGCACTCATTTTATTTGCAATGTTAGTCCATTTCATCGGTTCATTTTACAAAATAACATTTCCTTAATAATTTCTATTTTTAGCAGTATAAGCTAACTTTGGTCAGATGCCATTATTGATTTTCCTGTCTGCTTTGCCTCCTAACACAACCCACATTTTCCCCTAATAATTAGCTATAATCGATTAGTAATTATATAATATATATTATATATATATATATATATATATATATATATATATATATATATATATATATGTGTGTTGCATTTGTTCTAACAGATTTACTAATGATTTAGTTAGTTAAATATGAAATAATTATTTACTAGTCTATGTAGCACAATGCTATGTTCATGGTGGAGTTCCAAATGTGTAAATTACATGAGAATATATAAAATAACACATATAGTATAGGGTAGATAGAAAATAAGGTGTTATGTTATTTTAATCTATCATTTCTGTTTCTTATATGAATAATGATTATGCAAATGTGATTTGCAACATGATTCAAAACACATATTTTCCTTGCATGTCTAACAGGGCAGAGGCTGGGCGCAAACTGGCAACCCTGCACACAACACTGCCTGTCTGTCCCCCCCCCCCCCCCCCCAATCTATGAGATAGGGGTTACAGCATCAATATAACAGGGTGTAGGCTGGGCGCTAACTGACGACCCTGCACATGGCAAGCGAACATCTAAACCACGATGCAAAATAGCTAGGCTCATTTGCATCCCTGTGTTTTTTTTTGTTTTTTTTTTAGAACTCTGAACCTCATCTCATCTCACCAGCAAGGGAATGGACAAAATCTGTAATGGCTGAAATCTGTAATGGTCGAAAGACTTATCGTATTTGAACTTCCGATCTCGCAATTTAGATCTTGCAATTTTCCCTCCCCAATCACTAATAACATGCCAGCGCACTACCCTGCCTACTGGCATATTCCTGATCCAGCTTTCCAATTAAGGAAAGTAGTGTGGAACTAGACATTAAACAGGCTGGTGATTGACAGATTTTTGTGTGCTGTTTTGTTCTGTTGTAAAGAATTTTTGATAAGTTATAAAGATACTTGTACTGTCATCAACTGCCCCCGCCCTGAAGAGGAAGAGGAGGGCCGACTGGAGGGCAGCTGGGGGGCCTGCTTCAGTGATCTTGAGGCCTTGACCATGTGCCCTGCCTGCAGGGAATGGGGCGACTTTGTGGTCAGCTGCCCCCTCCTCCTGGAAAAAGAAGAGAAGGAGCACCAGTTCCTGGGACAAGAGGGAGACTCCCAGCTGTCTCCAGCGACCGAAGGAGAGCCGCACCAGAACCCAGCGACCGAAGGAGAGCCAGTCCCCAGCGACCGAGGAAGAGCCGCACCAGTCCCCAGCGACCGAGGGAGAGCCGCACCAGTCCCCAGCGACCGAGGAAGAGCCGCACCAGTCCCCAGCGACCGAGGAAGAGCCGCACCAGTCCCCAGCGACCGAGGAAGAGCCGCACCAGTCCCCAGCGACCGAGGAAGAGCCGCACCAGTCCCCAGCGACCGAGGAAGAGCCGCACCAGTCCCCAGCGACCGAGGAAGAGCCGCACCAGTCCCCAGCGACCGAGGAAGAGCCGCACCAGTCCCCAGCGACCGAGGAAGAGCCGCACCAGTCCCCAGCGACCGAGGAAGAGCCGCACCAGTCCCCAGCGACCGAGGAAGAGCCGCACCAGTCCCCAGCGACCGAGGAAGAGCCGCACCAGTCCCCAGCGACCGAGGGAGAGCCGCACCAGTCCCCAGCGACCGAGGGAGAGCCGCACCAGTCCCCAGCGACCGAGGAAGAGCCGCACCAGTCCCCAGCGACCGAGGAAGAGTCGCACCAGTCCCCAGCCGACCGAGGAAGAGCCGCACCAGTCCCCAGCGACCGCCGAGCAGCACCAGTCCCCAGCGACCGAGGAAGAGCCGCACCAGTCTCCAGCGACCAAGGGAGAGCCACACTAGTTCCCAGCGACCAAGGGAGAGCCACACCAGTCTCCAGCAAGGAGACTACCTGCTACTCCCGTCTCCATTGCTATATGGAGACTACTTGCTGCTCCCGCCTCCACCGCCATGGGAAGACTTGCTGCTTCCACCCCCGCTGCCATTGAGAGGACTGCCTGCAGCTCCCACCTTCACCGCCAGAGGGGGCTACCTGTTGCACCCACCTCCACCGCCAGAGGGGGCTACCTGCTGCTCCCACCACCACCACCACCAGAGGAAGACCATTTGTTGCTCCCACTGCCTCCTAAGGATCAACTACTGCCCGAGCCTGCAAAGCGTGCACCGCCTAGGGCTGTTGAGCCTGTCTCGCTAGGGGCTGGCGAGCCTGCAACTTCCGGGGAGGCTGGTTTGACATTGACTAAGGAGGCCTGCTCGCCATTGCCTGGGGATACACCTCGCCAGTGTGCATATTATGTTTTGTATTTCTTGTATTATTACTATTTAAAAACATATTGTTTAATTTGTATAAAGCACGCCATTTTGTGATTGTGGTTTTTGCAGCGTAGATGGGGTTATACTTCCCCATCCATGCTAACCCCTTGCAGAATATGACCGTCTCCAGATTGATTAAATAATTTATTATTAATTTGGAGCTGGTAATATGTATATAAACCTGTAGCTTTGGTTGATCAGGAAGTGTGTGTTCAGAGGCGGAACAAGGGTGGTAAAGCAAAGTAAACCTTATTAAATATAAACAATTGTTACACGTACTGGTTATACACCAGCACGATTCTTGCTTGGTTTGGTTTCATATTTGATTTGTTTGTCTGTTTCGGCCAATGTGCCATTTATTTTGAGTAAGTGTTGTTTTGTTATTTATGTGGTTAAAGCCATTTGTTCTGTAATATATATATATATATATATATATATATATATATATATATATATATATATATATATATATATAATAAACGAGTGCACGGACTGACTTTATTTCACTGCATAATATACAACATCTTGTAACATATACAAGTATATGTTAATGCGGAAATGTTTTGACAAGCACAAGATAGTAGATTTTATTTAGTGGAGCCCTGTAACTATTATTTTGTGCATGTTGGTCAGTGTTGACCAAATGGCCAATACTTTCTCATTTATTCATAGCCATATCTGACATTTACCATTCATGATTCCAGGCATCACACAAAAATAACTCTATTTAGGTGCTTCTATGTTCATTCTCAATTCATGCCTTGAGTATAGACATTGCGTAAAGAGGACTGTGATATGAATTTAAAAGATATTATTTGTATTTTCATGACCGAATAGTTAGATATTTCAGCACAGTGAAGCTCAACCTTGCACTTTTGAAAATTATTTTCCAGACTGTTAGAGCATGGGGGTAAATAATATTTCCATTTAAAACATGTTTGTTTCTTTTTTAATGAAATGCTTCTTAGATCACTGAATGACTACAGTGCCTTGCAAAAGTATTCAGACCCTCTCACAGTTTTCACATTTTGTTGCTTTAAAACTTGCAATCATGACACTTTGAAGTATGAATTAATATGTGTTATATACACAACCTACTCCACACATTCAAAGCAAAAACAAAAAGAAAGAAGTAAATAGATAATTAATATTAAATAAAAATGGAAAAGTCATGATTGCATAAGTATTCAAACCCTTTGCTGCGGCAAACCTAAATTAATTCAGGTGCACAAAATGACCTTAACGAGCCACACAATTAGCTGAATGGCATCGGTCTACATGCAATATTAGTGGTTCTCATGATCTCAGAATAAAAACACCTGTCTCTGTTAGGTTCCTTGGTCAGGTGGTGAATTTCAAGCAAAGAGTCAACCATGAAGACCAAGGAGCTTTCATAGAAAGTCAGGGATAAAGTCATTGAAAAGCACAGATCAGGAGAAGGGTACAAAAAAATAACGAAGTCTCTGAATATCCCTGTGAGCACAGTCTATTCAATCATCAAGAAATGGAAGGTGCATTGACTACCCAGACACTGCCTAGATCAGGCCATCCCTCCAAACTGAGCAGCCGGGCAAGGAGGAAACTGGTGAGGGATGCCACTGTGAGGCCAACGACAACTTTGAAAGAGCTACAGAGTTCAATGGCTGAGATGGGAGAAAATGTGCATCAGTCAACAATATCCAGAACACTTCACAAAAGTAGCCTATATGGCAGGGTGGCAGGAAGGAAGCCATTACTAAAAATAAGCCATCTCAAAGCCTGCATAGAGTTTGAAAGCAACTGAGTGAAACTGCAAAAATGTGGCAAAAGGTGTTGTAGTCAGATGAGACCAAATTGGAACATTTTGGTGTAAATGCCAAGCGTTATATTTGGCACAGACCCAACACAGCACATCTCCCAGTCATCACCATCCCTATTGTCAAGCATGGTGGTGGCGGCGTCATGCTATAGGGATGCTTCTCCTCAGCAGGGACTGGAAAGCTTATTAGGATTGAAGGAAAAATGGATGGAGCAAAGTACAGGCAAATACTAGAGGAAAACCTGTTCAGTCTGCTAAAGACTTAAAACTGGAGCGAAAATTCAACTTTCAGCAGGACAATGATCCAAAGCACGAGACCAAAGCTTCACTGGAGATGTCATTGAGTGGCCCAGTCAAAGTCCCGACTTGAATCCTATTGAGAATCTGTGCAAACACTTGAAAACTGAAGAATGGGCACAAATTGCACCAAGCCAAAGTGCAAAGTTGGTAGAGACTTAGCCAAAAAGACTTGTGGCTGTAATTGCTGCCAAAAGTGCTTCCACCAAATATTGAGTTAACAGGTCTGAATACTTATGCAATCAACATATTTTAGTTTTTTCTCTTTAGTTTTTGCTGACATTTACTGTAACTTGTCTTACCCTTAGAAGTCTTCAGTTTGAGCATTCAAGTTTTGAATGAAATATTAAGTTTAAAAAAATACTTATGCATCATTTTGTAATCTTACAAAATGGGACACCATAGGAAGGGCCTGAATACTTTTGCAAGGCACTGTATGTCCATTTGTGTTTATGATCAAGTATAAATACTTGTATGTGTATATATATATATATATATATATATATATATATATATATATATATATATATATATATATATATATATATATATATATATAAAGACATTTCTCAATGGCAGAAAAAGTCTGGGTTTTTTTTAAAGCATAGAGGTCGATTTCCCCCATTCTCTGCTTGAATTGAAAAATAAAGATCGAGTAAAGGGGAAATGAATTTTTTTTTCAAATCTTTTTTTTTTTTTTTTTTTTTACAATTAAACCCTTTTCTTATTGTGCTATTGTGGCAAAGTGGTTTGTAGTGCACAGGTGTAGAGGTGATGCAGTGCTTAGAAACAACAGTCCAACAGTTCAATGGTAAATAACAAAGCTTTATTAAAGGATTTTAAATAATAACACATACTATCCGATGTGTATAGTCAGTAAAAACCATGGGAGCCAGTCCTGAAATGATAATAAAAAATAAACACTTTAAAACACCTATACATTCACCAGTCAACAGTGAGTGCTCCGGATGGAAGCTGTGATGTGAATACGTGAAACAGAGCTAACAGTGGTGCTGTGCAGTCTGAGTTTGATGCTGGCTGTGAAAGCTCCTGGATACTTAGCTGTATAGAATGACAAATAACAACAGTTAATGATTTGTGATGAGTCAAAGGGTTTTCGGTCTGTGATTCAGCCTCCCGACAGTAGATGGCATCAAACCAACTCGGGACTTCCCTTACCAAGATCTCGTGACCATGGCAAAAGTCATCTTTTGAGGGGCGGCACCTTGGTGAGGGGCGGAAGTACGAGTATGTAAATTCCAGCCACTGGAGTCAAGTGAAGGATAAGGACACGTGTCGGTTGGGGATTGGTGTTCCACTGACTACAGAGGCGGGACATTACATACTAAAGGGAACGTACTACTGTGTTCGGGGTTGGTCCGAAAGTAAAAGTAGGAGGAGTCACGGGTGAAGGGAGATACTGGTTTTGTGCAGCGGGTTTTTTTTGAAATACTAACATTTCTTTTGTCTTTTTTTTGTTTATGATCACCACGAAGACAAATTAAAGACGAGTCATCACAGTTTGTTTTGGATTTCACCCCTGCACTCCTTCCCTCACACCATTTTGTTTTCTTTTGTTATTTAATCCTTTTGTTGTGTATAGAAAATAAAAATAAATTATTTTATTTCTGTACACATAAATTACTGTCTGGACATTCCATTTAATACACTCTCGCCTCACACGTGGTGTCAGAAGTGAAAATGGATCCAGCTACAGTTTTGACAATGTTTAGGGAGCAGGAGGAGAAGCGAGAGGAGAGAGAGACACGGCACCTGGAACAGCTCGCCCAGTTCTTGGGACAGCTGGTAGAAAAACTATCAATATCAACATCAGAGAGAGCGGTTGCCCGGATGTTTGCAGCTCAGCCTAATCTTCAGAAGATGACCTCGGAAGATGATCCCGAGGCTTTCTTGATTACGTTTGAGAGAGTGGCAGAGGCTGCAGAGTGGCCTAGGGAACACTGGGCCATGAAATTGGCACCCTGCCTGACAGGGGAAGCTCAGGCAGCGTATCGAGCCCTGACGGCCACGAATGCAGGGGACTATGTTAAAGTTAAAGAAGCCATTCTCTCACGCCTCGGGATCACGGAGGAAACATACCGGCGCCGTTTTCGGGAATACCAGCTGTCCAAGGGGATGCGGCCCCGGGTTGCGGGACAATATCTTTTAGATCAGTGCACCCGGTGGCTGCGGCCAGAAGAACATACACCCCAAGAACTGGTGCAGAAAATAGTTATAGAACAGTTTGCGTCTATACTACCGCCAGGGAATCGAGAGTGGATTAAGAGGAATAGACCTACCACTCTCGAGGATGCCCTCCTCCTGGCGGAGGCCTACGAAGACGCAAACGAAGGTGCCGGGTCAGACCCCACTCCTGCCCCTAAACTAACTCGGACCAACCAACCAATGAAGCCCAGAGGGGGTAACCGGACCTTCAGACCATGGAGGTCAAGGTTAGCCCCATCCTGGGCGAGAGAGAATCCCCCTAACCTGCCGGTCGCGGACTCGCAGGACAGATTAACTCCGTTGATGCCTCCTAACCAAGTGTGCTACCAATGTAATGAGCCTGGACACATTGCCAGGAATTGTCCAGTAAGAAAGGTGGACCTGGCGACAAGATCCTGGTCAGCAGTAACAGGTAGGAACACTGGGGAATGTCGGGAGGGCCCTTATCAGTTAAGAGTACAGGTCGGGGGAAAGAGTACTTACGCATTTGCGGACTCTGGGTGTGCACAAACATTGATTCGGCAAGCTCTCTTGGATGGGGTAGCCTGGGAGCCACAGGGTAAAGTGGCTATCTCCTGTATTCATGGAGAAACTCGGGTTTATCCCACCACTAAAGTTAGACTTATTGTAGGTGATTATTCAGCTTGCGTTAAAGTGGCTGTAGCGCAATGTTTACCATACCCTGTTCTCCTGGGAAGAGACTGGCCGTTTTTTGATCGTATTTTAGGTCGGGAAATGGTCTTAGTTTCTACCAGGGGACAATTAAAGCAACAGGAGAAAACAATTGGCGAGATTTTTCCGTTGCAATCCGACCTGTTTAACCCTAAAATCCGCCCAAGAAAAACAAAAAGAGAGCGTCGGGTGGAAAAATATGAGGGAACTCTGAGACGACAAGGGGAGGGGTCTGACACAAAAGTAAACCAATCGCTGAAACGGCAAGGAAAGGGAGTAGGTATTCAGTGTAACCGGGGCTGCGAGGTTACTGAGGTGGAAGGTCATGTAATAAAAGACACTCCTCTCTGTGTACCTAACCATTGGGACCGAGATATTGACTTGGGATATGAACAACAAAATGATCCCACGTTACAGTATGCTTGGAAACGGGTTAGATATATCGAGGGGAAGGATATGCAGGAAGGACAACCGGTGGTATTTCCGCATTTTTCTGTATCTGGGCACTTATTATATAGAATAACCCGGGCTCCCGGGACGGGACAGCTCGTAAAACAGTTATTGGTTCCTAGGCCTTTTCAGTCAGAAATCATGAGATTGGCGCATGACATTCCATTTTCAGGTCATTTGGGAACTGAAAAGACTCAGGAACGAATTCTGGCCCGGTTTTTTTGGCCTGGGGTTTATGGTCTGGTGCGGAAGTATGTATCGGAGTGTCCTGAATGTCAATTAGCTGCCCCTAAGTCAGTTCGCCCCGCACCTCTGGTTCCACTTCCAATTATTGGGGTACCGTTTGAAAGGATTGGTGTAGATTTAGTAGGCCCTCTGGAGGGAACAGAGTCAGGATATCGGTATATTTTAGTAGTAGTGGACTACGCAACGAGATATCCAGAAGCTGTTCCCTTACGCTCTATGAATGCAATAGCTGTAGCGAATGAATTGGTAAAAATATTCTCTAGGGTGGGAATCCCGAAAGAAATTCTCACTGATCAGGGCACTAATTTTATGTCAGACTGTATTCAGCAACTATATAAATTATTGAAAATTCGTTCAATTAGAACCTCAGTTTTTCATCCACAAACGGATGGGCTTGTTGAACGATTTAATCAGACTTTGAAAAATATGTTGCGCCGCTTTGTAGATCAAGAAAAACGCAATTGGGCTAAACTGCTTCCCTACTTGCTCTTTGCAGTTCGCGAGGTACCACAATCCTCAACGGGGTTTTCCCCGTTTGAGCTCTTGTACGGTCGGCAGCCGCGGGGTATCTTGGATCTCATAAGAGAAGGCTGGGAAGAACAGTCAAAGGAGTCTAAAAATGTAGTAAAATACGTGTTGCAGTTACGCGATCGCTTAGAATTAGTCGGTCGATTGGCACATGACAATCTCAAAGCGGCACAGCAGAAGCAGCAACAAAGCTACAATAAAAATGCAAGAATTCGGAACTTTCGACCTGGAGATAAAGTGTTGTTATTGTTGCCCTCATCGGAATCTAAGTTGTTTGCTAAATGGCAGGGTCCCTTTCAGGTTATTCGAGCAATTGGTAAAGTCAATTATGAGATCCGACAGCCTGGGCGTCGGAAAGAAAGTCAAATTTATCATGTTAATCTCCTGAAACCGTGGAAAGAACGGGAAGTCCATTTTATATCTCCTGTACAGGAGGGAGAGGATTTTGGACCCTCAATTGAGTCAGAGTCAGCAATTGAGGTCCCGATGGGGGAACAATTAACTCCTGATCAGCGTGAAGAGGTAAGCAATCTAATTAAAATGTTCAGTGATGTGTTTTCTAACGTGCCTGGAAGAACGCATTTGATCGAACATGCTATTATCACTCCGCCAGGTCTAAGAGTTAGACAGAGACCGTATCGCATTCCAGAGAGTCGGAGAGATTCTGTTCGAAGGGAGGTGGAGTGTATGTTGAAACTTGGGGTAATTGAACCTTCCCGAAGTGAGTGGTGTAGCCCAATAGTACCAATAGACAAGCCAGATGGGTCACTACGATTATGTATCGATTTTAGGAGGGTGAATGCTATCTCCAAGTTTGATGCATATCCCATGCCTCGAGTAGATGAACTCTTAGACAAACTGGGGCAAGCTCGGTTTATTTCAACTCTGGATCTGACGAAAGGATATTGGCAAATTCCATTAACGAAAGCCTCTCGTGAGAAAACGGCATTTTCAACCCCAGAGGGTCTTTTTCAATTTTGTACTATGCCGTTCGGACTTCATGGAGCGCCTGCTACTTTTCAGAGACTAATGGACAGGGTTTTACAACCTCATCGAGAGTATGCAGCTGCGTATATCGATGATGTAGTCATTTATAGTTCTTCCTGGAGAGAACATTTGACTAGATTAGAAGCCGTCTTACAGTCTCTGAGGAGGGCGGGGCTCACAGCGAACATGGCAAAGTGCGCTATTGGAAAAGAAGAAACTAAATATTTAGGTTTCATAATGGGTAAGGGTAGAGTGAAACCGTTGGTTTCAAAAGTCCAGGCTTTGTTGGATTCACCGGTACCTACCACGAAAACCCAGGTGAGATCACTGTTAGGGTTGGCTGGTTATTACCGCCGCTTTATTCCACACTTTTCCACTATAGCCGCCCCTCTCACTGATCTCACTAAAAAGAACGCTCCAAATAAAGTTAAGTGGAGTGCAGAGTGTCAGACAGCCTTTGAATCTATTAAAACTAATTTGAGTCAGGCCCCAGCATTAATAAGCCCGGATTTCAGCCGAGAGTTCGTCCTGCAGACAGATGCATCGCAGACTGGTCTGGGGGCGGTTCTGTCCCAGGAGAGAGATGGTATAGAACACCCGATACTATACATCAGTCGGAAGTTACTGCCCAGAGAACAGAGGTATTCGGTAGTGGAGAAAGAATGCCTGGCAGTGAAATGGGCAGTGGAATCTTTAAAATACTATCTTCTGGGACGACCCTTTGTACTCATCACAGATCACGCTTCTTTAAAGTGGTTAGACACGATGAAGGATTCAAACGCTAGGATTACGCGGTGGTACCTGGCGCTCCAACCCTTCGCCTTTCAAATAAGGTATCGTGCGGGTAAGTTACATCAAAATGCTGATTTTTTTTCCCGGGAGGGAGGTAAAAGGGAAGGGTTAGAGGTTTCCGAGTGTTCCTTCGGCTCCACTCTGAGGGGTGGGATATGTGATGAGTCAAAGGGGTTTCGGTCTGTGATTCAGCCTCCCGACAGTAGATGGCATCAAACCAACTCGGGACTTCCCTTACCAAGATCTCGTGACCATGGCAAAAGTCATCTTTTGAGGGGCGGCACCTTGGTGAGGGGCGGAAGTACGAGTATGTAAATTCCAGCCACTGGAGTCAAGTGAAGGATAAGGACACGTGTCGGTTGGGGATTGGTGTTCCACTGACTACAGAGGCGGGACATTACATACTAAAGGGAACGTACTACTGTGTTCGGGGTTGGTCCGAAAGTAAAAGTAGGAGGAGTCACGGGTGAAGGGAGATACTGGTTTTGTGCAGCGGGTTTTTTTTGAAATACTAACATTTCTTTTGTCTTTTTTTTTTGTTTATGATCACCACGAAGACAAATTAAAGACGAGTCATCACAATTTGTTTTGGATTTCACCCCTGCACTCCTTCCCTCACACCATTTTGTTTTTCGTTTGTTATTTAATCCTTTTGTTGTGTATAGAAAATAAAAATAAATTATTTTATTTCTGTACACATAAATTACTGTCTGGACATTCCATTTAATACACTCTCGCCCTCACAATGAGACAGACAAAACAACACTTAACACTCACGGTTTCATTTCAATCTTCACGGTCATTCTGTAACCATAACAGAGGAACAGATCACTGGGCCACATACCCTGATATACCTTCAGTTAATGTCTTGCATTGGGTCACATACCCGCGGGTCGGGTTCAGGTCAGAATGTGAACTTTTTGAAGGTTTGTGGTTCGGGTGCGGGTCAAAAAAAATTATTTTCAGGTCAGAATTTGAATCACCAAAATTATTTTTTCTGTGTACTCGTCTGTAACCCTTTCCCAAATAACATATTAGAAGGTAAATGTACCAGTATTCCCTGCACTAAAGCAGGAGGCGATTAGGGAGGAGTCAGCTGACTAAGCAGATCCGTTGCAAGACCTTTTTATCACGTCTGATTGCTTGGTGATATTAAAAAAGTTTGTGAATGAGGTGAATCAAAAGATCTGTATAGATATCTGTGTGTGAATGTGAGAGGCACTAGGTAAATGAGAGACAATGTTCGGTTGCAGGTCTTATTAAAGATGGTCGGGTCATGGGTAAGAAGACAGTTTTGCAGCGGTTTCGTGTCGAGTCCTGTAGTAGTGGGTCCAAGTCGGAAGCAGGTCATAAAAATCTACGTTTAGTCAGGCCCTCTTTGGTAGCGAGTGCAATCACGTCTCCTCTAATCCATGGCTGATATATCGCCTGCCACAGTAAGGCACTGACTTCCAGTAATATGGCTTTGCTCCCTTTTTTGGATGGGCGACTTCCGACTGTTCCTGTTATACAGCGAGGGAAATTTTTGACTCTGATTCATTCTCTCTCTGTCACAGATATACTAGGTTATTCCAAATTGAAAAAAAAAAAAAAATCAGTATCATATTCAGTACAAAAAAAAGCTAAAGTGACTTTCATATTTTATTCTTGGTGAGAATTAATTGCTCAATTGTTCTTTTTAAAAAAAAAAAAAAAAGTATTAGTCTGCTTATGATTTCCATTACACGAGAGTAGATTTGAACTCGGCTCTTGCCAAGATAAGCACCAACTAAGACTTAGCTTTACAGTAAACTAATGTGATCCATATGTGTCTCCATCCATTTGCATTTCCTTCCATATAATGATGTAGATATCCTTCTGTCTGGTGTTAATGGTTGAAGTGTAATGCTGGCTCCAGGGATCAGCTTATTTGCCTCCCTGGCGCATCAGCATACACAACGGCCGCGATGCTGGCTCCGGGGATCAACCGCAGTGCGGCCTCCCCAGCGCATCAGCATGACAACCGTCTGGATTGAGCTAAGTAGGGTACATCTCTGAGGTCTTCATGTGGGCACCTTCCATCCTCAGTGTTTCGTCGACTAGCCCACGACACCTCAAGAGGGCTCGACTGTGATTCTGGCATCCCAGCATCACCCCCCTCCGTCCCCCACTCAACTCAGCCCAGCTTACTTACCTGTACATCAGCTTTTCTTTCTTTTTTTAAAGCTCAAACATGGTTTTATTTATTCAGGGTTTTCTCTGCCTAGTGTTAAACTACACAAAATGGAGCCGTGGAGATGACTGAATATCAGATGTATGTGTTGAGTGATATTTATGTAAAGCAAAAAAAAAAGTCTTGATTTCTGTACACCAAGGTCCAGGCAACAATTATTTTTTTTTCCTTCTTTTGGGGGGTGAATGTGAAATAGCACAGATGATTTTATTCCTCATTCATTTAAAGGTTCCAGTGGGATTAAAGTTTTTAATAACTTTTTACTGTCTCTGGAAAACATTTATGTTTATGTGATTTTTTTCAAATCTCTTGCTAGACCATTCCTATATAAATAGCAATTGTCATTAAGCTCAAGAGTCTGAACAAATACACAGCTCGCTAATAGCTAATATAGACATTAAGGACCCACTTAGTGTTAGGAAACCACACTCTTACTCCTGCTTCAGAACTGTCTATCACAACCACATCCATCCTGTTATATCTCTGACACTTTACTTCTGTAGTGCCTGAGCAAATAATTACATTAAAGAGTCAGGCATCATCATCTTGGATATTTATTGCCCACCTTTTATCACCTTAACCTTCATCAAAACAGGCAGCGTGATATGGTTGGGCATGTTCTGAACAATGCACTGTGCTATGAAGATATGGCACTGTGCTACAAATTCATGATTACTTCCTAGTTCAGTTTGTTGCTAAGAAGAGTAAGAGAATTTGTAAGATTTAGCACAGAATTAAAGTGGGATGGCTTAATTGATATGCAAGGATCCTACACTACACAAGCACATTTGAACAAGCATCATCAATTTGGAATGCAGTCGAACTCTCTTTTGTTAAAAGAAGCAGGACTAAATACAACATCATTCATTGTGATATTAGTTTAAAAAAACTGAACTGTCCTGGTGAACCTGAATCCAAAGGGGGAAACAAATTGTTACATGTTCCCATGTTCTCAAGGATAAACTAATTTCCAAGAGCGTGTTAGGAAATCATAAACTTATAGATGACTTTGGTGGTAGACTGAGACCAATTTGCTGGCATGTACTGATCTGATGTGTGACTCATCTTTATGGAACTTTGCAGATACAGTTTACCCAGGTGACTTAACACAGAGTTATTCAAATCATTACTTACCAAATTAGAACAATTACACAATGTTTTCCAGAAAATCAGTATTTGTAATTAAGTTTTTTTTTTGTCTCTGGATAAGTGGTATGAGACATTTCCCAAGGTATTGATTAATTAGAAAGGAGTATATTGATAAATAAAGCTACAGCTACATTATTCATCCTTGACGGTACCCTTGCAGACAAGGAACACATACTCTCTGAGGATATACAGACATGCCTTTAGAATGGAAGATATGAAAGAAATATACTCTGTTGTTCATGCATGACATGGTTAAACGAATGTCTCCTACAACACAGTCTGACAAGAGCACCTTCACACCTTGTCTTGACATTAATAGAGTGATTCTGGGGCTGGGTAAAATGGAGCATGACATGTATTACTTTGCAGCTGAGGAAGCAGCATCCTTTTACTGTTCAGTTGGTTTGAGATGCCTTGTGAAAATGCAATGTATGTAACCTGCTGGAATACTGCAGAAGTTAAAACGTGCTAATGCAATGTACCCTTCTGCTTTGTGTTGTTTCAGTTTTCTGTATTGCATAATATAGATGCATTATTTTCAGTCAAGGGGCCTCATTCACTAAACAGCGGTTTTGCCATCAGTAAGACCCTTTACTGCGTGCTTTGTACACCTGCTGTATTCACTCACCAGCAGGCCACCTAGCACGTGGAAAAAGCACTGCGTTTGAGTCATTTAAATATAATGAATAATGTTAATGTGTGGAAATGTATGCAAATTATGTCACAAAAATACCGCGAGGGAGGTATTTGCTATGCAAACCGTATTCACTTAAGGGCGCTAACTTTACTAGGTGCCTCAGCGTGTGTTAAAAGTACCGCTTATACACGGCTGGTCAGTGAAATATTATGAATATTTTAATGAAAAAAATCTCGAATTGTGGAGCCATGCCTAACAGTGACTCAGACAAGAGTATCTCCCTAAAGTGTATGCAGCACACGATGAATATATAAAGGGCAAAAATGAACGATTCTGAGTCTGTTTGCGTTGTATGCGACGAGGCAACTGTGTTTTGTACATTATTTTCATCCCACAGAGCTTTAAAACTGCTAATTCAGAGGAACTTTCTGCTTACATAGTAGATACACTGCATCTTGACTCTAACCAAACAACAGCAGTAGGTTGGGATATCGTTAAGACGCTTGTGGAGAATGGCATTGATTTCAACGGTGTGTCTGTGGAGAATGGCATTGATTTCAACGGTGTGTCTGCCTTTGTAATGATAGACAATGTAACAGAAGGAGAAGCACTAGCTGTCTATATCTAATACAATGCTTTTTTAAATTTTTTATTTATTTATTTGTTTTTTTGGTTGATAGGCTCCAGTGGTGTATATGATGCTATATCATTTACTACTAATTTGTCTGTGGTTTTAAGACTTCATAAAAATATATATTTGTGTGGCAGAGCAGAGCTCTGCCCTGTATAGATTGTTTTGGCCCTTGTGCCCTTTTATTTTGTGCTTATTTATAAAAAAAGTATTATTTTTTTGAACTGCAGTCTGTCTCTAGACTTGTATCCACTCGCCAGCCTGTCATGCTTGGTGTTAGCAGTGGGATATAGCGCCTCCAGGAGGCTCAGAGCAGTATTGCAGGGGGGGGGGGGTTTGGAACTTTCGGGACACATTTTTTAATAAATAAAAAAATGGGAAAGAAAAGCAGGCAGCGGCAAAGGCAGATGGAGATGCAGCAGCCGATGAAATGTAAGCTGCTGCAACAGCCACCGCTGGAGGACACGGAGGTGAATAATTAATTAGCAATTGAATCCTGGCGCAACAGTATATATAGATGCATCTTTTACTCATTTAGGGTTCGGTGTTCAGGGCGACTGAACAGGAGAGAAAGTCGGGAGTAAGCTTTAAAATAATAACACAATTACAATTGCCATATACTTGTTTGTTTAGCGTTCATCCCTATTTGCTAGTGTCTGTTTCATTTAGTGTTTTGTTTGTCTATTTATTTTTGGCCTAAAGTGCCTTGTGTTTTATTTTTCTGTGTGTTTATTAAACAAACTGAGTGCCGCAACGTCTCAGTTTCACCTGCCAGTACTGTCTGTCTGTGTTCCTTTCTGGCCTGATGTCACCCCTACAACCAGCCTGTTATACACGTGGAATCATCAGGGATAACAGCGCCTCTATGACTCAGGCCAGGAAGAGTACTGTGAGGGGGAAAAAAAAATTAAAAAATACAAAAATGGAAAGCTGGAGCTGGAGAGACCGCTGTAGTGAGCTGGAGGACCTCCTTGGGGCCTCGAGGACTTGTGGGGTGTACGGACACGTGGTGGCAAACTACCCCTTTCAAGATAAGGAGGAGGAACTGGCCCAGAAGAGGAAGGTGGGGAGAAGGAGCAAGGGGAGAAGCAGGAAAGGAAAGCTGCAGCAACAACAGCAACTGCAGCAACAGCAGGAGGAGGTCGGGGATGATGGCTGGGAGGCCTTTTTAAAGAGCCTCATGGCGGAGTTGTGCCCCGGCTGTGGGGCATATGGGCACACCTTAGCCATATGCCCCACGCAATATGCTCCATGCAATATGAAGAGGGGGAACTAGGGCCCAAGTGAGAGGAGCATGAGCTACCAGTGCCCAGAAGAGGGGAGCCCGAGCTACCAGCGCCCAGACAGGGGGAGCCCGAGCTACCAGTGCGAAGACGGGGGGGAGCCTGTGCTTCCACTGCCCAGATGCGGGGAGCCCGTGCTACCAGTGCCCAGAGGGGGTGAGCCTGTGCTACCAAGTGCCCAGAATGGGGGAGCCCGAGCTACCAGCACCCAGACGGGAGGAGCCCGTGCTACAAGCACCCGGATGGGGGAGCCCGTGCTACCAGCGCCCAGGTCACAGTGAACATGAAGAGGACTCTGCCAGAGTGGCCAACCCCAGCACCACGACTGGTCCTGACTCCATCACCAGGGGGAGAAGTGGAGCTCCTGCTGCTGCATTCTGGGCCAGGGACTCCTCTCCTGGCTTCATTGCCTAGGGATGCTCATTTGCCATCACAGGGGGATGCCCATGCACCACTGCCAATGTTGGGGGAGCCAGCCTTGATGTTTTCAGCACGTCTGTTGACAGCAGTATCGTGGCCAGCATCCCTGCTGCCAATGGTGCCACAAGCAGCATTTCCGCTGCTAGAGTGTGCCACCCCGCATCATTCATTCCGCTGCAAGCTGGGCCACAGGAAGAAGCAGCCTTTCTCCTGCCGAAGTGTTCTGCTCCACTGGTTGCATGTCCACTGCCAGGACTGCCCAGGCTGAAGAAGTCAGCCTGGGAACTGTCAGCAGGTATGCCCGTGGCAGTCTTTCCGCTGCTAGGGGTGCCACGGGAGGGAGCAGCCTTTCCACTGCCAGGGCTGCCCTAGCTGAAGAAGTCAGCCTGGGAGCTATCAGCAGGAGGAAGGATTGCCCAGGCTGGAAGAGCCAGCCCCAGCATTGTCAGCACTTCTGCTGACAGCATTACCACTAGTATGTCCTCTCCCAAAGGAGAGCTACTGGCTATGAAGAAAGGGGAGGGGGGGGGGACAGGAGACCAGCTCCCCCAGCAGCACTTTCGCTGCTGGAGATAGTGTGTCCGGAGCGCCGAAGGAGGGGGCTGCCAGCTACGAAGAAAAGGGGAGAGGTCAGGAAACCACCTTCCCCAGCAGCACTTTCGCTGCTGGAAATTCGGTGGCCGGAGCCCCAGAAGAGGGAGCTGCCAGCTACAGAGAAGGGGGGGAGGTCAGGAGACCACCCCCACAGGCAGCCGGTTGGATGCTTAGTTTGCCATGGATGGAGGAGCCAGTCAGGCATGGTCAACCTGGCTGTGGTTAGTGTTGGGTTGGGAGGAGAATCTCCCACCATGGCTGCCACCCATGGACCAATTGCTGTCCCTGTTCCTGGGCCAAGACTGTGACCGGGGCTTTGGGATTAAGCGGGGAGGTGGCCATTGTGGCCATGTGCACTGCGCACAAGATGGGAGGTATGTGGCAGTGTACCCCACTCATGTGTGTGTTATGTGTTGTGTTGCGTGTGGTGTGTTAATGTTGGTGTGAGGCGAGAGTGTATTAAATGGAATGTCCAGACAGTAATTTATGTGTACAGAAATAAAATAATTTATTTTTATTTTCTATACACAACAAAAGGATTAAATAACAAAAGAAAACAAAATGGTGTGAGGGAAGGAGTGCAGGGGTGGAATCCAAAACAAACTGTGATGACTCGTCTTTAATTTGTCTTCGTGGTGACCATACATAAACAAAAAAAAGACAAAAGAAATGTTAGTGTTTCAAAAATCCCGCTGCACAAAACCAGACTCTCCCTCCACCCGTTACTCCTCCTACTTTACTTTCGGACCAACCCCGAACACAGTAGTACGTTCCCTTTAGTATGTAATGTCCCGCCTCTGTAGTCAGTGGAACACCAATCCCCAACCGACACGTGTCCTTCTCCTTCACTTGACTCCAGTGGCTGGAAGTTACATACTCGTACTTCCGCCCCTCACCAAGGTGCCGCCCCTCAAAAAGATGACTTTTGCCATGGTCACGAGATCTTGGTAAGGGAAGTCCCGAGTTGGTTTGATGCCATCTACTGTCGGGAGGCTGAATCACAGACCGAAAACCCTTTGACTCATCACAGTTGGTGTATAGGTATTGATGCATGGGATATAAATGGGTCTGTGTAGAACAAGTGATTTAAAATATATAGTTGTATTTAGGCACAGGGATTATATAATTACTTTACATGCTGATAAAGTAACAAATAGTATGTGAGCATGGGGATTGCACAAATTAGTTCACGTGCTGGGATTCAACTGAATAATGAATTAGCAATTGAATCCTGGCACAACAGTATATGTAGATGAACGTTTCACTCAATGGGAGAGAAAATTGGGAGTAAGCTTTAAAATAATAATACAATTACAATTGCCATACGTGCTGAATTAGATCAGCACAATACTTGTTTGTTTATCATTCATCCCTGTTTGTTAGTGTCTGTTTCGTTTAGTGTTAGCACGTTTTGTTTGTCTATTTATTTTGACCTAAAGTGCTGTGTGCTGTTTTGTATAAGTCTTTTATTTTTCTGTGTGTTTATTAAATGCAGCATGTCAGTTTCATCTGCTAGTACTGTGTGTCTGTGCTCCTTTCTGGCCTGACGTCACCCCTACAGCCAGCCTGTTCACACTGCCCTATCTACTTCTCTTTCTCGAATTGGAAGCTTCTACTCACCAATATATACTGTGCTTACCTCTCTATTTAGGAGCTGCATCTTATCTAAAAAGATATGCTTTCCCATTAAAAGAGGTGAATGAGCAGGAGTATATATTTTGTGGAATTTACATTACTTAGTGTGACATGGAAAATTCTACAAAGCTAAGGAATGTGTGCTCAGTATTTTCTTTGAAATAATACTGATATCAACATTTGATCTAATCACGCAAGGAACATTGCTGCTGGAAGGAAATACAAATGAGGATCTTAGAAAATAAATTATTCAGAAAGCAGAGTGACATTGCAAAAGTATGCAATCGAAATAGGGAACATTAAAAAAAACAACAACAAAAAAAACCACCAAAAGTTTGGAACTGGTGATATGACAGAAATGATGGGTGGCACATACTGCAATAAAAATGAATACAATTACAGTCACTACCCACAAGTACCTATACATCAGCATACACATGTATGGTTTGATTTTTTTCTTTTTTTAGTAAACCTTTAACAATTATTTTGCAAAAGCTACTGAATGAAAAATCATTTAAGCAGCATCTATATTTACTTGCTAGATAAGCTGAGTGTGCGTCTCAGGATCACCAAAAGAGGTTATTTCTTGTACTCCACTTCCCTCTGTGATATATGCATTACAATTTGATTTTGATTTTTTTTTAAATCTGTATGTGACTGGGGATTCCATACTCTTTCCCGCAATATATTTCCTGCCCAATCACAGGACTTCTTGACAACCACTACAGATGGAAGTATAGCAGCTGTTCGTTTGCCCACACAACTGTAACCTTGTCAAGTTTTCACTCCTGGCACTGCAGTAGAGCCCAGCGTATTGCATTATGTGTTAGATGCCTCAGGTTACAGGTTTCCTCTCCCAAGGGGCAAACACCAGCCATATCACTACAATATGGCTTACAAGATGCCACGATCAAAAACATAGCTCACAAATACAGTGGCAGTATCAAGATCTGCTACTGTTTAGATTTTTAAAATCAACCCCAGGAAATGAATGTTGCACAAGGAACAACTTTAACTTATATATAATTTTCTTGGAAATGTGCATATTTTAAAACCAGTAAAGTAAATGATAGAGTTTGCAAAACCAATGTCTGTCTTGAAACTCCTGGGTAGGCACCACTTCCAGCAGCACCTGCCATTAACAACTGACTTAGCCAAGACTCACCAAGCCCTTAACAGTCTGCCTTAGTACTGTTTCAATACTGAAAAGCTTGGGGCTAGCCAAATATGGGTTGAAAAAATGTATGGCAGAAAATTCCCCCAAAGTCACTAGTTAATCACAAAATAAATTCAAGCATTTTTAATAATGATTATGGGCTTATACTATAAACCAAAAAGAAACAATGCTCTTGAATGGTTAAACTGGCTAAATGGTTAAATGGTTTGACTGGAGAGTCCTCCTTACCACTGGTTAAATTACGTTACTGCAGTTGTTTTACCATTCACTTCTATTAGGCTACCTTATTTACAAGCCTTTTTACTTTAGTAAATATTGTTTGAGGTTGTTTGATGTATAATACTTTATGATGCAAAAAACAGTCTGTTATTGTATGCATCAAACTTAGAATATACAAAACGAAGAACTACCTTAAATACATTTACCATGACAATTCCAATGTGCTATGATTTACATTTGTTTGATGTCTGATGCTAGGCTGACAAAAAGTCTTTTGAAATTTCTTGAAATTGAACAGACCAGTAGACCAATATCACATGTTTTAATAGAATATTTTAACATGGTGGGGAACCAATATACTTTACAAAAGATATACAGTATAAGCACAGCAAAGGAAAAAATATCAAGTAGATTTTAAAGAACAACAAAAGTTCAGACAAACTTAGCTGTCAATTATTGTTATAATTCTGTACCCAACATCAGATATTGCCCTGGGTTGAGTTTTGTCAAGGACTTACCAGCCTAATCAAAGCCTGTGATTACAAATCCTCCTGTGTCGGATCTCACAAAGAGCACTTCTCATCACATCACACCCCTCTATAAGGGTCCATGTCCCCCATGGCCTCGTGGCGCAGAGAAAAACTGAGGTGTTTGCTTTGAATCTTTATTTTATTTTTTTTAAGTTGCACAGAATTGCATAGCATTTAGGTGTTTTGACCTTTGCGCTGCATCAGGTTTAAGCCGGAAA
The DNA here is from genome assembly GCF_017654505.1 of Polyodon spathula. Classification (NCBI taxonomy): domain Eukaryota; kingdom Metazoa; phylum Chordata; class Actinopteri; order Acipenseriformes; family Polyodontidae; genus Polyodon; species Polyodon spathula. The sequence continues at coordinate 91,662,077 of NC_054534.1, forward strand.
AAAAAAAAAAAATGTATGTGGAGTACATTAAAATATAATGTACTAAAAAAAAGTGATGTCAGTGTTTATATAATGGATTTTTTTGCACTCGTCACAGATAGACTTGTTGGTGACTTCACAAACCAGGAAAAGACAGACTCAGTGCTATGTGTATAAAGCGCTAATTTAAATAAATAAAATGTTTAAACTAAAACAGAACAAAACACTTTTCATAATCAAAAAGGCATGTTGACCAAAACAAAACAAAAAAATTATTAAAGCAAGTATCGTGCTGGTGTAAAGCCAGCACAAGTAGCAATTGCTTTTAGTTTTATAACTTTTACTGTCTCTCCATTTCCTTTCTCCAAGCTCTCTCCAAACTCTCATCAACCTACCAGGAGCAGCTGTTTAACTTTTATATATGTGGCCATCTCCCAATTGGTAATTACTTGATTAATAACACACATCGTGTTTTTAAGCACTAAACAATACATTTAAATCATAATCCAACAAATACAAACTACGGCCAGGGGCAGGGTGTGCTTTTTCAAGAGCTGAGGTTTGGTCTCCCACACTTTTTGTAGTGGGCTTAATGGAGTTTTTCATGTTCACTGATTTCCTTCCTGAAGAATAGTTGGATTTCATCAGCAGTTTTCTCATATCGAATGTAGTGCACAAAACCAATTCTAGAAAATGCATTGTGTTTGAAGTAGTGGCCATTGATAGAACTTCAGCCCTCAGAGTCATTGTGGGTGATGGTAGTGACTTTATATGGTTTACGGAAACAGACTTTGTTTACAAAGCGGCAGTAGTCTGATGGCAAGTAAACTTTTGCACGTTTCACTTTTTTTTCAATTACGCTGTGCATACTGTCACTTACTGAAGGAATGACCACTTAAAAAAAAAAATCTGTTCAACCAGTTTAAGGTTAGCGCTCTGACTTAATGCCACAGTGATCATGGAACTCATAATCCAATTCCAGTTCTGTCCACCACGAGCGTCACTATAGAGGACAGCATGCTCTTTATCCTGTGCATCTTTTTCTTTCAGTCAAAACCAGATAGCTGCAACAATTTAATTTCCACCTCGCCCACTTGATTTTTAAAACACATGTAGCACTTTCCTGATTTGTCAAGTTCAAATTCTGTCATCTTGCTCTTTGGAAGTTCCTTGCTCTTTGTTTCCTTTGCATATGACCCTCAAAAGCCATTTTGTCTTGGTTTCTTTATCTGTTCTTTCCTAGGTTCCCAGGTTAAGCTCCTCATTGAATACCTTTCAGTAAACAAACCCTCCAACTGCTTGTATTTTTTATACATTTTTTTTTTTTAATCCTATACATGTGTACAAGGAATAATCGAGCCTCAAGATATTCTCGTTGGGCATCACTGTGACAGTAGTTACTGTCTGTTTCTGGAAATGAGCTGATGTACTCCTGTACACATTTAAGTTGTTCTGGTTTACTTATGAGCCACTTTCTTGCAAACTAACTCTGCTTCTTGTCCCGCAAATGTCTGGTGAATGTTTTTCTGATTGTAATGTACCATATAATCAGAAAGATCCAGTTCTGAGGAAGAATGACTTGCAGACTTTAGATATTTGTCCATTCTTTGGGAGATAAAAAAAAAAAAAAAGTTATTTTTTCCGACTCTGTTGCGTGCTGTGGGCCTTCTGGACACATATTCAGCAATAAAATCAGCCCTTTGTTTCTGGTTGTCAAGGCCCCAAAAGGTATTATGACTCTTGATTTGTTCATTAGCATTTAGATTTGAAGTGCACACTCTTTGACAGTTCTTTTGACATATCCCTTTAAGATTGTGTGGCCACTGCTGCAACCTAAAATGCCTAATCTGTCCAGAATTATATTGTTTACTTCATACAGTGCGCTTCCAATTATTTACAAACTGTTTCTCTTTTCTGCCTATGTGCTCTCTATTCACATCCTCACTTCCACTCCTTTCATTATCCTTACCTTTGTATAGATGACTCCTGATCAACAACACTTTCCATCAGCTGATTCTGAATCTTTTAAATCATCCTGATTTTCAGTCTCTGGTACACTCCCTGTCTCAAAGATATTGTAGGGAAATAATTAGACAAATGAGTTTGTTCAAAAATGTTTTATATGCATAAAAGAGAGACCAACGTGGTAGTGGTCATCCACAGTGGTCATCCCGACCACCATCACTGAGGGACCCTGCTCAGCTGTGACGAGGTTTCTTTGTGGGGTCCACTTTCCCCCAGTTAATCGGACCCCTGGGCGCTTTCCCGATGCTGGCCGAGGGTTTCTGGTGTTCACAGCACGGCTACTCTCTGGACACTCAGCGCTCCGATGGCCAGGCTTTCTGCATCTCCAGCACAAGAGGGGTGGTAGCAGACTGACTCCCGAGCTCTGGGTTACTGCTGCCCTGAGAAGAGAGTGACGACCTCGGGGAGCCAGTCAGGTGGCCCCTCACCTGGCACAGCCTCCTCTATCTCCAGCTGGGCTGTCCGGACTCGTGGTGGACCTCATCAGCAGGTTCCCACCGCTCTGTGGCCTAGACCACTTCCCTCTCGTACGCCAGTTCCGCTACTTCCTGGAAGCTGTAGGGCTGGATGAGTTGCATCTGCACCCGCAGTTCTCCGGTCCCGATGGCTTCTATGAACTGGTCCCTGGCCAGCTCTTCCTGCACCGCAGGAGGCATGTGGGGAAAGGCACAGCGTGTCAAGACCTCTGTTGTCATGGCTAGCTCATGGAATGTCTCGCCCGGCTACCGAGTCCTTCCCCCGGAGCTCGTTGCGCAGAAGCCCTGGCTGTTGACTGCTGCCAAACCAGCTCCGGAGCGCAAGTGCCCCGAAGTCCGCCTGTTGTTCCGGAGCCAGAGTGAGCAGGCAGGGTAGCGTATCCTTCGCCAAACACCTGATGAGTTGGAGAGCTTTCTCCTCCTCGGTCCATCTTTCCAGGCAGGCCACCAGATTGAACTGGGCATGGAATGCATCCCAGTCCACTTTCCCATTGAACCGGCGGGTCTTTACAGCGCTCCGTGTGCTGCAATGCGGTGCCGGGATTGTCGTATCTGGTCCCCCTTTGGATGCGCTCCCAGGGTCTGATGGCTTACTGTCCTCTGCCTGTTCAGCCAGCAGGCCCCATCCTTCCAGTGGGGGCAGCTCCGACTCCTCTCCAGGTTCCTTCTTGACTGATCTCCACATCCCACCCCTCACACCAATGTAGCGAACCTCGATTCCCTCAGGCAGGCGCCTCACACAGGGCGAGGCAACACAAAAGAGTCCGTAAAAAGAATTGAACTGCACATCACTAGTTTTCAGGCTAGAAAAAGAGGTTTACATAATGCACCTGTCAGTGCTTAAAGCCTGGTTCTCATACGCACTAATAAATATCACTTTAATGTGTGCAATAAAATGATTGCCCTTTAGTAAATACCATGTGAACCAGCTCATCTCATTATCCTGAGCTGGATGGTCATTTAAATATATCAGCATGCATTACCATAAAAATCACATATTCATTCTGATTATCCTAGTGTGAAGCACTGCATTTAGTGTGCACCATAATATGCCAAGTATCACACGCAATAATGAATAAAATTGCAATAGTAAATACGAAAATCATTAACGTGCACACTATTTGCAATTATGGTTTTGTCATTTTTTCATCTTTTTGTTCTTTAATTTTCTCTTTGTGCCACTAAATAAACTTGGTTTTAGCTGTGGTCAATTGTTTCAGCAGTGCTTATTTGTCTATTTGGGACCCTATTGCGCTGCAAATATGTTAATGACGCCACGCTCCAAAATTTATGCCGACTCATGGTAATGGGGCAGGCGCTCTGTAATGGCGCAAGACATGTCTTCAGAATACCATTTCAGCACAGTGTTTTTTTTTTTTATTTTTACGCCTTCGCTCCATTTATGTGCCACAGAATTGGGGGCAAGCACAATTCACACTTGTACTTGCATTTGCGCTGTGATCAGAATACAGCCCTATATATTCTGCTGTTTTAAAACTAATAAAGGTATTATGTAACTGTGTGATTAGTGTACTGTGGTAGTGGGTGGAGCTTTTGGGAAGGACCAGAAATGACAGCACACAGGAGCCGGAAATGGAGATTAGTCCTTAGAGCCCTGTACCATCAATGGTATCAGGGCAGGGTTTTATTTTACAAAAACAATAAAAATAGAACAGTCCAGTATTGCAAAAAATAAACAAGAAAACCACCTGGAATACCAGCAATGGTAAACTCAGGTTTGAAATAAAAAGAGTAAACAAAAATGTCACGGTTACAAAATAAATAACAACAAAGGAAGCACTGGGTTTCGTTGTGGTACTGCGGTGGGTTTCCTCTCACCGCTTCTTAGCTCCCTTTCACAGATTAATGGCCAGTCCTCGGTTCCTCACTCCAGTAATCCAACAGTGTCCAAGATTTTCAAGCTTCTGTGAATAACAGCAGTGAATGAAAGCAACAAAGCAAGCACAGCATGTGTTTTCAGTTCAGCCCAGACAGCGCGAATGGCAAAACCATACTGCTTAAATACTGCCAAGTCCCACCCCTGCAATCAGCACGCTGCCCCACGTCAGCCAATCAACGAGAACAGCACAGCTGATTGCAATGATGGGACCCGACGGCCGCATGGTTCTACCTTGGGCCAAGATGGCTGCCTGACCCGGAACTTCCTGCATGGTCAGAGTTCAGCCTCCTGATCCAATCACGGTCAACCCTACACAGCGCTGCCGGTGGTCGGGAGGGCAAATTACGACAGGGACTCCTTCCAGTCCTGTCACACATCCCCCCCCTCAGAGTGGAGCCATAGGCACACTCGGCCAACCCTAACTCCCCTAAATCACCACCCTCCCTTGAAAAAAAATCAGCATTTTGATGCTCCTTACCCGAACGATGTTTAACAGTGAAGTTAAAGGGTTGCAGCGCCAGACTCCACCGAGTAATCCGGGCGTTCGTGTCCCTCATCGTGTTTAGCCACTTAAGAGGAGCGTGATCTGTGACAAGAGTGAAGGACCGCCCCAGGAGATAATATCGAAGAGAGTTCATGGCCCATTTAATGGCCAGGCACTCCTTCTCAATAACTGAGTAGTTGCGCTCCCTCTGAGCCATTTTCCTGCTAATGTATAGCACGGGGTGCTCTACCCCATCGATCTCCTGGGACAAGACTGCCCCCAGACCGACATCCGAGGCATCTGTCTGGAGGATGAATTCCCTGTCGAAATCTGGTGACACTAGTGCAGGGGCTTGGCAAAGTATCCGCTTTATCATGTCAAATGCTTCCTGACACTCATCTGACCATTTTACAGTGTTTGGGGCGCTCTTCTTAGTTAGGTCAATCAAGGGGCTAACAATGGTGGAAAACTCGGGGATAAAACGGCGATAATAGCCTGCCAGCCCCAAAAGTGACCTCACTTGAGCCTTGGTTCGTGGAACCGGAGTGTCCACCAAGGCCTGGACCTTGGAAGCCACTGGTTTTACCCGACCATTACCCATGCTAAATCCAAGATATTGGGTCTCTTGTTTGCCAAACGTGCATTTACCTAGGTTGACTGTTAGCCCCGCCTCCCTCAGAGACTGCAGGACAGCCGCCAATCTATCAAGGTGCTCCTTCCAGGTAGAGCTAAAAATAACCACGTCATCAATATACGCTGCAGCATACTGATGATGGGGACATAACACCTTGTCCATCAGTCTCTGGAAGGTAGCCGGGGCCCCATGCAACCCAAAGGGCATGGTCTTGAAATGAAACAAGCCATCCGGGGTAGCAAATGCGGTTTTCTCTCTGGAGCTGCGGGTTAATGGGATTTGCCAGTATCCCTTCGTCAGGTCCAGAGTGGACAAGAACCTCGCCTTACCCAGTCTGTCAAGGAGCTCATCCACTCGGGGCATGGGGTACGCATCGAACTTGGAGATAGCGTTCACCTTTCTAAAGTCCACACAGAAACGAGTGGAGCCATCCTTCTTAGGTACCATTACCACAGGACTACACCACTCGCTCTGGGAAGGTTGCACTACTCCCAGCTCGAGCATACTGGCCACTTCCCGGCGCATTACACCCCGCCGACTTTCCGGGATCCGGTAAGGCCTCTGACGCACTCGAACACCTGGCGGAGTAATAATGGCATGTTCAATAATGTCAGTTCTACCGGGCAACTCAGAAAAAACATCACTGAATTCCTCAATTAGTTGGCCCAGCTCCTGTTTCTGACAGGGAAGTAACTGTTTCCCCATTGAAATCTTAGTTGTTTGACCAAGTGGCCCCACCTCAGGACCAAAATCCTCCTCGGGGATATCATTAGCAATAAACAGGGCCTCTCTGTCTCTCCAAGGTTTTAACAAATTTACATGATAAATTTGAAGTGGTTTTCGATGGTCCGGCTGCCTGATTTCATAATTGACTCTCCCTATAGCTCGAACCACCTCATAAGGCCCTTGCCACTTGGCAAACAACTTAGACTCAGCTGTGGGAAGAAGCAGCAGTACCTTATCCCCAGTTCGAAAAGTCCGAATTCGTGCTTTTTGATTGTACTGCTGCTGCTGCTGATGCTGAGCATTGCGCAGGTTCTCTTGAGCCAAACGACCGACTAATTCCAAGCGATCTCGTAGCAGTAGTACATATTTGACTACATTTTTAGACGTAGAGGTTTGGTCCTCCCACCCTTCTCGCACGAGATCGAGAATGCCTCGGGGTTGTCTCCCATACAGCAGCTCAAACGGGGAGAACCCAGTTGAGCTCTGTGGCACCTCTCTCACTGCGAACATCAGGAAGGGAAGGAGTTTTGCCCAATGTTTTTGTTCCTGGTTCACAAATCGCCTCAGCATCTGCTTCAGGGTCTGATTAAACCTTTCCACCAGGCCATCTGTCTGTGGATGGTACACAGAGGTCCTGATGGGATGGATTTTCAAAATTTTGTAAACTTCTTTGAGGGTATCGGACATGAAGTTAGTTCCTTGATCTGTCAGAATCTCTTTGGGCACCCCTACTCTAGCAATAATCTTAACTAGTTCTTTAGCAATGGCGACAGCACTAGTGGAGCGCAGTGGCACCGCCTCTGGATATCGAGTAGCATAATCCACCATTACTAAAATGTGCGTATATCCAGAGTCGGCGGGCTGCACTGGGCCCACTATGTCCATTGCTATGCGATCGAAGGGAGTACAAACCAGGGGCAGTGGGACCAGCGGGGCCGGGCGAACCCGTCCCGGCGCTACTCTCTGACAATCGGGACACTCCGCTACATATTTCCTCACATCCATGTGGAGTCCCATCCAATAAAACCGGGCCAGTATTCGTTCCAAGGTCTTTTCCCGCCCCAGGTGGCCAGAAAAGGGAATATCATGTGCCAACCTCATGACCTCCCGGCGGAAAGACCCCGGAACCAATAACTGGGTTACAAGGCTGTCCTGTGCCCGGGGCTTGGGATACCCTATACATCAAATGCCCCATCACGATGAAGTGAGGAAATGTGAGCGGCCAGCAGCCTTCAACTTCCTTCCCCTCGACAGACCAAACCTGCCCCCGGATGTGCACCAGAGTGGGGTCGTTACTTTGCTCCCACTCCAGGTCCACACCCCGGTCCCAGAATTGCGGTATGCCGAGCGGGGCCTCAGTAGCTTCTGCTCTAGGGATCTCAGTAACCCGCTCCCGCTGGTCACACTGGACACCCACACCCTTCTGTGTTCGTTTGACAGGCAATGCAGATTCCCCCACCAATCCCCAGCCTTGTCTCATTAATGCCCCCTCAAGTTTCTCAGCCCTCCGCTCTCTTTTAGTTTTACGGGGCCGGAACCTGGAAGTAAATATGTCGGCCTGCAAGGGAAAGATCCGGCCAATTGGATCCCCCGTTGCGACCACCCCTTCTACAATGGGTGGCCGAGCCGCATTGACCTTAACTTCTGAATAGTAAGGCCAATCTCGACCCAAAATCACTGGGTATGGCACCTTTTTAGCGACAGCCACGACTACATGGCACGTCCGACTTTCCACAGTCATTCTAACTTTAGTGGTAGGATATGCCTTGGTTTCTCCATGAATACACGAGATGGTCACAGACCCCTGTGGCAGCCAAGGCGTACCCTCCAAGAGAGCAGACCGAATTATAGTGTGACTACACCCTGAGTCCACTAATGCGTGGGTACTCATATTACCAACATCTACATTAATAATGCAAGTCCCCTCCCGACCCCTTCCCCTGTACTCACCACCCTCTGCAGCCGGACATCGCAAGGCCACGTCACACTCCATCGCGATGGGACAGAATCTCGCGATGTGCCCCACCTCGTGGCACCGGAAGCAGGTAGGGGAAGGCGGCGCTGTGGGAGACGGCTGTTTGTCCCTTGGTCCACTAGGGGAGGTCCAAGGATTCTCTCTAGCCCAGCTGGGAGCTAACCTCTGTCTCCACTTTGGAGGAGAGGCGCTCAAAGGGACGGGGAAAACTGAAGGCCTCGTTGCAGTCTTTGGGTGCGCTGGCGAAGGCCGATGCCTCACTGGAGCTGGACTGGGGTCCACCCGAAGCAGTGCGTCCTCGAAGGCCTCCGCCAGCTCGACGGCCGTGTCCATCGTCTCGGGACTGTGGCGAGCGACCCAGGCTCGAGTCTCTGGTTCCAACACCTCCAGGAACTGGTCGACCGCCACAGACTCCATGATTTGTTGGGTGGTCCGTTCAGTGGGACGCAGCCAGCGGGTCAGATGGTCCCAGAGTTGCTGGGCCATGATGCGAGGCCGGGTTCCCTCCAGCCGCTAGTAACTCCGGAAACGCCGGCAATGCGTCTCCGGGGTGATATTAAGGCGCCGGAAGGTAGCTGTCTTCACCTGGGAGTAATCTTCCGCCACAACGTTGCTCAGAGCCTGGTATGCTGCCTGCGCTTCACCAGTTAGACAGGGGGCTAGTTGGGCTGCCCAACATCCGGCTGGCCACCCTGACACTGTAGCCATCCGCTCAAATGTGGTCAGGAAGGCCTCCGGGTCATCTTCTGGGGTCATCTTTTGCAGACGGATTTTGGGCACTGGCAGCACTGGTCCAGCTGCTGCGACCGGGACCTGAGCTTGGGCTTGGGCCACTACCAGGTTCTGAATGGCCAGACACATGGCCGCCATCTTGTCAGCCATCGCAGTCATGTGGGCTGTACGCTCAGCATCCCTCTGAGCATCCCGTTCTTCCCGACGCCGCTCTATACCATCACGGTGTCTCTCCTGATCCTCCAGAACGGCTTGCAGGGTGTGCCGGTCCATGCTCATCCCACTTCTGACACCACCTGTGGGAGGGTAGTGGGTGGAGCTTTTGGGAAGGACCAGAAATGACAGCACACAGGAGCCGGAAATGGAGATTAGTCCTTAGAGCCCTGTACCATCAATGGTATCAGGGCAGGGTTTTATTTTACAAAAACAATAAAAATAGAACAGTCCAGTATTGCAAAAAATAAACAAGAAAACCACCTGGAATACCAGCAATGGTAAACTCAGGTTTGAAATAAAAAGAGTAAACAAAAATGTCACGGTTACAAAATAACAACAAAGGAAGCACTGGGTTTCGTTGTGGTACTGCGGTGGGTTTCCTCTCACCGCTTCTTAGCTCCCTTTCACAGATTAATGGCCAGTCCTCGGTTCCTCACTCCAGTAATCCAACAGTGTCCAAGATTTTCAAGCTTCTGTGAATAACAGCAGTGAATGAAAGCAACAAAGCAAGCACAGCATGTGTTTTCAGTTCAGCCCAGACAGCGCGAATGGCAAAACCATACTGCTTAAATACTGCCAAGTCCCACCCCTGCAATCAGCACGCTGCCCCACGTCAGCCAATCAACGAGAACAGCACAGCTGATTGCAATGATGGGACCCGACGGCCGCATGGTTCTACCTTGGGCCAAGATGGCTGCCTGACCCGGAACTTCCTGCATGGTCAGAGTTCAGCCTCCTGATCCAATCACGGTCAACCCTACACAGCGCTGCCGGTGGTCGGGAGGGCAAATTACGACAGGGACTCCTTCCAGTCCTGTCACAGTAACACATACCAATATTGTAACTTCGAGAAAGCATGTTTCTTGCAAGCATTGTTCAAGCTCAAAGGTAAAGTTGGTTCCATGTTGCTAATCTTGGCTGCGGACCCACAGGGAGCAGGGATCCATTTGGATTTGGAAGGAGAGCTTCATCGACCAGTGAGTCTAGGGGAAAACCTTCCCGGCTGAGTCCTAGCATATAGGGATTAACTTGGAAACATTCACTGCATAGGTTCTGCAGCAGAAAAGAGAGCAATGGCTTGGCAGCAGGAACAGAGGTCACCCCCTGATCTTTAGCCCTCTTGACTGTTAAGTTACTTCAGCCATGATGCAACATTTGAATTGGGCATTTCAAATTGGTTAGAAAAACAGGAGTAAATAATATATTTAAAAGGCATGTTAAGATGGTTAAAACATATATTCTACACCTAAAATATGTGGAACATATATAAACTGTATGACACCAAGAAACAAGGGGAAATAACTAATTTATAACTCCTGGTACACATACCTGGTCTGAGTTGTTTATTATAGTTTCATCAAAAAATGTTTTAAAGACTTTGTCAAAAAAGACATTACCTCAGACATTCATGCATATTTTCTTCTGCAACGTGTCTTTATCTTTTTAAAGGTTATTTATAACAAAATATGTTCACCACTTTGACATTACTCACATATTATCTTAAAGAAACATCAGAAAGGACTGTGATGAAAGCTGCAGGGCATTAGTTTAGACACATGTTGAAATCTAAGCTAAATGTTTTATCTGTATGAAAAATTCAATGAAACCTTCAACCTTTATAGAATTAGGTTTTCAGCTTGTTTATTTTCAGAATTGCATCCAGTAGGACTCTGGTGAGCTACAGAGGCGGCAGGGCAAAGGAACAAAAAACTGATGACATGTGGTGAATATGAAATGAAGGGACAGAGGCATGTGCAAAATGAAGTCATTTTAAGGAGCAAAAGGATAGCAGTCATGGATCACATCAAATAAAATTGTTATATTTTAGGTCACAGGAAACTAGGAAAAGATCTTTGAAAGATCAGGCATCAGGAATTTCTATCAGTTCCTGAGTTTCTTCTGTCATTCCTTGATGCCAAATGTTAATTGGAATTTATTCTCTTCTAAAATGAAACACTGAACACTGCTGGCTGTCACATGCAGCCAGAATCCAAACTGACAGATAGTTTGCAGCAACAGAGCACATGTTGACAGTGTAGATTACTTGTATTTTAACTGGCCTTGTAAATGACTTGAAGTGGGAAATTATGTTAGCCTTTTCACCTTAGGGTCCTAATGTTCCTTTATTGTCCTCAAATATCATAATAAATTGTTATATTTGCATAATTAAAAATAGATAAGAGAGAGAATGCGAAACAACTGTTTTCCCGAGTAGTTCTTTGCTAGCTTTATACTGTATATAGCATGAGGAGTGTGCGTGGTATTTGCGTGCTACGTCACATTCTCACAACAATGGAGAGAGAATCTGGAGTTTCTAAACTGAATGGAAACCCACCCTCTCTGCATTGTCTACTGCAACATTCAGATTCCTCATGAAAGACTTCAACTCTTATTCTTTTATCATTTCCTGATTTCCTTGTGTGTTTTGTGTTTATATATTAACATCACCAAGTGAAAAATGATATGTCTGTTCATTGAAGGGTAAATGTCAGGAAATAATTTGACAGCTTGTGAAATTCTGTTGTTTAGGATATTTCTTCCAAATGCTCCCTGATGAACACATAAATGGTTTATGAAACGTGTACTGTGAAAAATGATCCACCCTTGTACTGTGGAGATATCCTAGTAAACAAAATTAATCAGTGATAGTGACAACAATTATTAAACATTCAATGCCTCTCATAAATTTAGCATCACATTACATTTTGTTAATGAAGTCCCTAAAGCCTTTACATTCTTGGGAGGTTTTAGATCATCTTTCCTACATCATCTATCAAATAAAAAAAAAAAAGTATGATGTTCTTCTATTTTCATAGATAGCATTTTTTTTATAGAGAAATACTGTCTTGTTTGTGGACTACTTTGTATTCACTGTTAATTTTTTTTATTCACTGATTTTTTTTAAATGTCATGTTTATGGTGCAGTAACACACTAGGAGGTGTGATTCCTGCTTTAGACATCAGATGGAAACATTACAAAGTTGCTGGCATTTCTTATTATTATCACCAAAAGCAGACTGCTAACACAATTCTTAAATTCATTCACATGCCTTCCTATACATTAAATGCTACTTGTTAAAACAATGAATTTTACAAATCCTTTCTAATAGTGAACAATAAGCAACACTAAGTTGATGACGGGCCAAACCTCGGGCAAAACTTGTTTGCCACTGATTTTGATGAAAACTGCAGTGCAAATGGGAGCAAACCGCCTTAGCCCTGAAAGTTTGGTGACATGCTTCGCCCTCTTGTTTTTCTTTTTTTATGCACACAGATGCATCATCTGCATGCATTATTGGAGAGATATGCAGCAGTGGTCCAGGCAGGGAACTCACTTTTAATCAGCCAATCAAATCAAGCTTATTAAGTGTTGATAACCAGTCAATTGTCAATCGAAATAGCAGCACCTTATCGCTAACAACATAATTTGTCAGGGAAAGGATTCAAATCTTACCTGACCCATTACCTCCTCGCTGCAAGTTAAAATTTGCCTCCTCCTCCTCAGCCTCGACCTATTTTTTTGGTTTCATCTAAGGGGAGGCCAGCTCTCTGCCCTTGCCCATGGTTTCCTATAGTCACTCCACTTATCAGTGGAAAAATTTATGGGCAGGAGTTCCTGAGACAAGGTCAAAGATGTATTACATGTCAATTAGAAAATGATTCAGTACCGTCAGCCAATCAGCTTCCAGCTCTAGTGGGTTCTAATGATGGTAGATGTCCGCTGAAACATCCTGAGTACCAACTATGAATTAAATTTAAAATCAATCCACGCAAGTGCTGGTCTTTTCTTTTTGACTTGCTGTATTTTCCAACGTAGTTCACATCTATTGGACAGTAAATACTAAACAAAGACATAAATGGTCCAAATTAATTTGATTATCCACCAAAACCAGCCAGTTAATACTTTGCAATGACAAAAACAACCAATCTTGTACCTACACCAGACAAAGCATCTTTCAACAACAACAAAGCGAGACGCAGACAGTTCAGCAATATTGCTCCATTCATATATGGATTCAGGAGAGAAAGGCTTTGGCTGAAGGTAGAAACATGGTGAATTAGGAGGCATTTTTAGAGTGGATTTTAATGAGAGATTGTATTGGTAGTTTAGACTCCATCAATGTCCTGATTATAAATAGGGGTTTAAAACCATAACAAGTATAATAAAATTACTAAATAAAAACTCATTGTTCTTCTCTTTATATGCACAGTTCCGAGAAAATGTTTGTGAACCCCTTAGGATTTTCAAATATTTCAAAGTTAAAATGTTATTAGATCTTAATAGATAATAGATAAAGATAACCTGATTAAACAATTGGCACAAAAACATGATACTTTTTCAACATTTATTTTTCCACAAATGATTCAACATTCAATATCCATGTGTGAAAAGTATGTGAACCTTTAGATTCAGTAACTGGTGGCACCCCCCTTGAGCAGCAATGACTTCAACTAAGCATTTCCTGTAACTGTTGGTCAGTCTCTCACATTGGTTTTGAGGAATTTTGGTCCATTCCTCCTTACAGAACTGCTTCAACTCGGTGACATTTGAGGGCTTCCTTGAATGGATAGCTCGCTTCAGGTCTTGCCACAACATTTCGATGGGGTTTAGGTCCGGACTTTGACTAGGCCATTCTAAAACGTGGAATTTCTTCTGCAGCCATTCTTTTGTAGATCTGATTGTATGTTTAGGATCATTGTCTTGCTGCATGACCCACATTCGGTTCAGCTTCAGCTCACGGTCAGATGGCCTGACATTCTCCTCTAGAATCTTCTGATACAATGCAGAACTCATGGTTGTGTCAATGAAAGCAAGCCATCCAGGTCCTGAGGCAGCAAAGCAGCCCCAAACCATCACACTCCCACCACCATGCTTGACGGTTGGGATGAGGTTCTTCTGTTCGAATGCAGTGTTTGGTTTTCGCCAAACATAACATTTCACATTGAGGCCAAAAAGTTCTACCTTTGGCTCATCTGTCCCCACAGAACATTGTTCCAGAAGTTTTGTGGATCATCTGTGTGCTCTTTGGCAAACTTCAGACGGGTAGCAATGTTCTTTTTAGAGAGCAGTGGTTTCCTCCTGGCTATCCTTCCATGAACACCATTTTTGTTCAGTCTTTTTCTGATAGTTGAGTCATGAACACTCATATGATTAAAGAAGGCTATCATGGTAAATCTATGGACTTTCCATAGTTATCATTGGTGTTCACAAACTTTTTCTCTGCAATGTATGTCAACCTTGAATGTGTAGTCAGTGCTCCGAAGGAGTTAGGTGTTTGTTTGTGTTTTGTTCATTTTGGTTTGGATTTCTGTAATTAATAAAACTGCACAAAAGTGCTATTAAACACTTTGAATCCTGTGTCTGGGTCAATTTTAAAGGGCAACGAACCTTAAAATTGATGAAATCTTTCACTATATATATATATATATATATATATATATATATATATATATATATATATATATATATATATATATATATATGCATGCCATATGTTTTAAAACTACTGAGAGGACTTGAATAAGAAGACATAGCAGTAAAGACGTGAAATTTATACTGCCTGTGCCTGCTTCCTGCTTTAATCTATTACAAAACACCACACTTAATTAATTGACTCACCAACAAAATATTATTATCATACCAATTTAGAAAAAATAGTTTTATTTTTATATATTATATCCTTACTATTCCAAATTATGTATCTATGTGGGGGAAAATTATGCTTATATATTAATGTCCAAGCTAATAGTACCTGCTTATAAAAATTACATCACAGTAAGAATTCAAAACCACCAACCCCCTGAAAGACATAGTTAGGGAAAATATTCCAAATACTATCCTTATTTTTAATATAGTTCTTTATCCAACTTACTTTAAAAATAATATTTGAAGTCTTAAAATCCAAGACATTAAGACCACCTTTTTCTTTGTTACAAAGTATATTCTTCTTTAAATAAAGTAGTTTGTTTTTCCAAATGAAATTATACAAAACGTTATCAAGCTCTTCTATTACATAATGAGGTACATCAATTGAAAGTGATGCATAAACAGATCTGGATAATCCTTGTCTTTGATAGTGAAACACGTCCGTATAGAAATATATCCCTCGACGGCCAGGGATTCAGTTTACTTTTAGTTTGATTTTTTTCTAAAGTTTAACCTACTTCTTTCTTTTTGATCTTTACAAATCTTACTTTTTTTTTTTTTAATTGGAATATCACATAATTCCCTCAACTCACAATTTTGTTAAGCAAATAACTCGCATTTATTAATATTTAAAGTCAATCCAGATACAGAAGAAAACACCTTTATACTCTTAATAGCCTTACAACTTTTACCATCTGTCTCTCAAAAAGATAGTGGTATCATCTGCTAATTGACATATCTTCAATTCTTTTCCCTATATATATATATATATATATATATATATATATATATATATATATATATATATATATATATATATATGCGCTTGGAATGTATTTTTATTAATATGAGGAGCCAAAGTTTGTGTGACGAACAAAAAGAGGAAAGGAGAGTTAGGGCAACCCTGCTGAATCCCTCTTTCAATATGAAATCCTGGGGAGGTTCCATTTGGATTGAAATTGAACTAGTACATCCATTAGAAATAGTCTTAATAACATTCTGAAAATATTTACCAAAACCAAAAAAAACTGTATAGTCTTAAATATGAACTTGTGTTCAACAGTGTCAAGGGCTTTGTAAAAATCCACAAATAAAACCAAGCTGTCTTCAACAATAAGGTCACTGTAGTCTATCAAATCCAATACTAAACGAATGTTATTACATATATGTCTGCCCTGCATAAAGCCAGATTGTGATCAATAATTTGGTCTAATCCATTCTTTAAACTGGCTGCAAATATCAAAGCCATGAATTTCCCATCATTATTTATTAAAGTTGCTGGTCTCCAGTTTTATAGTATGGGATAATTATCTTTATATGTTTGGGTATCAAAGAAATTAAACTTTGCTTTAATGATGGAGCTAATTCTCCTATTTCAATCGCTTCAAAAAAGTGTAAAAAAAAAAAATATATATATTAGTTTGTCTTGAAATGTCTTGTAGAATTCATTAATTAAGCTATTTGTTATCTTTAAGCTTATTTATACTTGCCTTAATTTCCTCAACACTTAATTCTTGATCACATATTTCTTTAAAATCATCACTTATAGTTTTTTCATTTTCTGTTATTAAATTTAAATATGCATCCATAGTGTACTAAATTGTATTGATGTATATAGTTTTTGGTAAAATGTAGCATTCTATTTAGAGATCTCTTTTGGATTTTGTGTAAATGTACCATTAACATTTAAGTTATTAAGTGAAGTAAATTCAGAATTTCTTTTTTTCCAAATTATAAAAAATATTTAGTATTCTCCACTCCTTTTTTCCATCCATTTTCTTCTAGCGCTCAGAAATGCCCCTTTAGCTTTCTTCTAATATATTTTGTCTAATTCTAATTGTAATAATAATATTTGTTGTCTCTTTTGAGGGCTCATGCCCTGCCTTTCAGGAAGATCAAAAATATCCTTAATAATATTGTTTTCTTTAAGTTTTTTTTTTACTGTTAGCTATCTCTTTTCCCCTTTTCATGGCTGCTAGTTTTATCGTAAACTTCATAAGCTTCCAATACTTCCCAAATATTTTCAACAAATTAGCTTGTCTCCAACAATAATTTATAATAAATTTCACTCCTAAATTTACTATCTTCTAACAATGTTTTATTAAACTTCCAGTAACTTTTATAAATTTTAATAAAAGTGGAACCAGACAGATTCATTGTTAAATATATTGCTTTCTGATCTGTGAGAGCAAACGGTTCAATAAGCAATTCAGTGACCCTGTTTTCCAAAGATCCAGATATTAACTGGTTTTTGCATCTCTAAATAACAATGATTCCTAATCCCAAATCCCAAACATAAATTATTTATTTCAAGGGACTCTGCTATAGGTACTTTTCTTTGTTTTTTGTGGGGGTTAGGGAGGGGTTTCTATCCAAATTCTCATTAGGAGCTGTGTTAAAATCATCGCCCCAAATTGTATTAGCATCAGGAAATGTATTGAATATTTAATTAATCTCTTCTTCAATGTTTTTAAATAAAATTTTGTATCTTAACTTACTATTTGTTGCATACACATTTCCTAATATAAACGGTTGATTAATTTCAACTGTTAAAATTACCCACCGACCAAAATGACGAACCTTACTGTTTTGAATTTTCCCTTTAAAATTCCCTTTCAAAACAGCTACCCCTGCTGAACAGTTGCTACCAAAAAATAACCAAATATCATTTCCCCATTGGTTTCTCCAGATTTCAGAATCCAAACAGCATGTGTGTGTTTCTTGAATAAAATAAAAATTAGCATTAATTTTTCTACAAACCAAAAATACTGCTTTTTTTCCATTAAATTATGAATACCCCTGGCATTAATAGAAAGAATAATGACATTGTAATAATAATAATAATAATATTAAATATTCAAGTTTAAAACACTGAATTCCTTTGGGAATTATGAACTGTGATGCATACAGTATGCTTAGCTGTATGTACAACATTTACAGTATTTTTTTTTAACATATCTATATTTTTCACAACAGCACTAAAATTAATAAAACCATGTTCCAAATCACAGTTCCCATATAAATTGTAAATAAGCTGTATATTGCAAAAGACTGGACTTATGTATTAGAAAAATAATAATTGTTTATAAATATAACAACGGTGCTATGGTAATAAACAGAAACCTTTCTTCTGCCAGCTTCCCATCTCAAACGCCCTTCAAAATCACAACATGAAGGGGACGGCACAATCCCAAATGTTTGTGCTACATTTACAAAACAAGCCTTGAAAATTGTTTACAGGAGAGAAAACATAGGTACTCTGCTCTGTAGGCAGTTTTTCAAATTCACTTTGCACATGCAACTCAGAATTTGCATACATTCTGTTTATTGTTCTTGAATCAACCCTTCCCACCCTATACTGTAGTTGTATAAAATCGTTTTTTTTTTTATAGAAAGGCTTGATTGAAAAGTGGCAGTTGACGATTGATAGGTAGCCTTAGCAATCTTTGGAACAGACTCCAGCAGTATTATATATTTGTTATTCTTTCCTGATAACGGAAATGGTTGGGAGATGGCAGAAATCAATACTGCAGCCATGCAATTAATCAATTAAAGTAATGATGTAGGCTACTTTATATCTGGTTTTGGATTCTTTCACTCTATGTCGGAGGTTAAGTGAACATTCCATTTTAAATATGCCCTTTTATTCAGAAAAAAAGAATTATGTGATTTAATCAGCATTCTAATTCCATCTATATTCTTTGCACTTATTTTTCTTTCACCAGGATTATACTCTCACAATGTACTTTCAACAGTACTGGAGGGACAAACGGCTTTCCTACTCTGGAATACCTCTCAACCTGACACTAGACAACAGAGTGGCAGATCAGCTGTGGGTGCCTGATACCTACTTCCTCAATGACAAGAAATCGTTTGTGCACGGCGTCACTGTAAAAAACAGAATGATCCGGCTGCACCCTGATGGATCCGTGCTCTATGGACTCAGGTTTGTACATCCATTCAGTACTTTTTATTGATCTGTATGTTTGGGTTTCCCCTTTAGGGACATTTTTACATTATTGGATAGACCATGTTTACACATTTCTTGAACATTTATAAATTTTGACAGTTTTATATTTATCTTTTTTATCATGAAAGAAATAGAGATATAGAAAACCAGATCTTCCATGCACAGTGAGAGGTGATTTTTTTAAATGCATTGTATCTCAATGGCAATATATCAAAATGAGAAAAAAAATTAAGAATTATGTATTTTATTTTTGTTGTTATAATCATTATTAACCTCCCAATGTTCTGCACACTGAAAAAAAAAGATTTCTGTTTAAATATGTGTGTATATTTTTTTTTTATTAAAACGTTATTTGCTGTAAAGCTCATTTATAGTTTTACATTGTTAATACATGGTTAGTTTAACATGCTGTCTTCATTGCAGGGAATAATTCTCAGTTTTGCATTATGTTGCATACTAAAAAAAATGCCAATAAAAATGCAAAGCCAATAACAACCTTGCACTTTCAATAGTGTTTCAGAGCAAAGCAATGCATTGCGTAGAGTGAAACTATTTTTTTTTTTTTTTTTTTAAATAATATTATTTATTCTGTTTGTCACCATACCTGCCTGGACAATTGAAAGGAAGCACTGCATTATCATTTGTGTAGATTTTGTATTTATTATTTTTTTTAAATTGGTTAAGTGAGGGATGGGGGATTAGATTGCAAAGTGTCCTATATTAAAGTTACCGTAAGAATTGGTATGAAAGGTTTATTATGTTAATTAATATGCTCATAGTTCAATTGTATTTACTGTCATTTCCGAACAGTTAACTACTTGTATAGCTTCACACAGTGTTAATTCAGTAGTATTTGCAGACCTGTCAACTCTATGGGGAGTCTCCCATATTTTGGACCCTTCTCCCGGACATCTCCCAGGATAGATTTTCTCTCGTATTTGGCTCAGAATTGAAATCTTTAATGTCTGCAAAATGCATGGCCAGTTACTGCAATCCTCGTCTGTAACTAGCAGGGTTTAGGACCTACGGGAGCTTTGTGGCACGCTTGCATATAGTGCATAAGGCAAGTTCACAAATTTAGCCACCCAACTCACCCCCCCCTGCTGCCGCAGGGGAACCACTCCCGATTTCATATTTTCAAAAGTTGATAGGTAGTATTTGACTTGCCATGCCAGGTTATGTTCAGTTATTCCATTGTTTCTTATTTGTTACCACAATATGTAATGCCTTACAAAATCTAAGTTCATTACATCTTGACCATGCAACTCATACCTAGTAAGAACCAACTATGTTCCATTATGCAGTGTAACTACAAAGAATCAATGGAGTTGAATGCTATACATTGACCATGAAGATAACAGTACTATAATGACCAGCTGTCGACTTTCTCAATCCAAGGTGGACTGTGGCATTGTGTTTTATTGGTTGCAGAGGGTCTCTGCTGCAACAAGTTTTTAAATTGAAAGTTGTTCATTAAGATCACTTTATGTCAGTCCCATCCAATTTGGAGACACTATTAGAACCAGTTTGAGGCAATTCTGCTTTGTTAGTTATAATAGGGGGAGTCTGTTGTATTTAATAGTCTGTTTTTTTTTTTTTTTTTTTTTTTTTTCAGTGTTCTTAACATATTCCTTTTATGGTGCATGTTTTGAGCCTTTGTTCAATTTGAACTCAGACTCTGAGTCATGCTTTGGTTTACCTGCATTGCCTTGTCTTGTAATTAACAAACATGACACCTCGACTTGGCAGAACCAATGTGCACTGAGGAGGCAGCTGTTCTCACTTGACTCATTGTGCTAGTGCTCATTGAAATTGCCAACAATTTGCTGCTTAGTAACAAAAACAACAGACCATTAACATTAGAGCCAGAAAAACAACAATTTGTTTATTAAAGTGGCCTTGCTTGTTTATACCTACATATAGCTTTCAATAGCTATAAGTTGCCCATGCATGTGATAGTGATATAGGAAATGAACCTACTGTTATAACAAACACACACTGATACTCAGAGGTATAATATCTATGTTTGTTCTTACTGTATATCAAAACTATAGGAAGTATATACCTGTATTTGTAGCTCCACCCCATGGTTTGAATTAATGCAGAACTTCACACACAGCACTGAATTGAACAAATGTAGGCCACAAATGGAACATACCATGGCATAGGATGAATATTGATTTTGTTTTTATGGCTTACATTTCAGTGTGCTCTGTAGTATAGAAACGTAATTGGAAACCTGCCTACAAATTTGAAATGCAAGAAAGCATTGCATTCCTAGTCATGCTCCCAGTGGTGTAATGGTAAATAAAAAATTGGGTAAATGTCCCTATCTGGTGGAGTTGAAAAGATAGATTCAACAGATAAACTGAACATGAACAGATTGTTAATGGTCAGCAGCCACCCCCCCCCCCCCCCCCCCCATACAGTCCAACAGTCCTCTCAGGTGCTGTTCAGACCTGATGGTGTGCTTCACGTGAACCGTTCTGTGAGGGTCCTTTTGCGCACTAGGATGAAGTTTACTAGCAGGTCCAGTGTGCCTAACAACAGAACACTAACAGAACATAAACAGCCAATCACAGAACACTCACACTCACACACACACACACACACACACACAAACAGAAGTCACAGTCCAGTTGCCACGCCCCCCTGTTTGTGTCACAGTTCTGACTGAGCTCACAGCTGTCAGTTTTGCCTGCATCAACACAACACGTTTGCTCACTGTTAAAATATCTTGTCTTTAACCTAGTATTTGCATATCACAGGAGAATAGAAATGAGTAACTCTGTATCCTTTATATGAAAAGTGGGTGAACTCTACATTGTCCAAATTCAAAGTGGGTAAACGCCATTTACCTGCATGCTCCATATTATTCAGTGCCTTGTTGTTCCTTTCTATGACTTGTGAATTAGGGAGGGGGCTTTACATAATAAAGTGCAGAACATTGTACCATTTACAGTGAACATAAGCTTACTTATTTTCAAATTGTGAAACAACAAGGGAGAGCACGGTATGCTCTAATGAACAGCGTTATCTAAAATATACAGAAACAGAGGGAAACAACTAAATTGAAATCTATTTTTTGGGGGGAATACATGTGCCTTTTTATTGCACAATTTGACATTTTTAGCATTTGTGAAAAGAATTGCAGGAAATTGATTTTGCATTTGTCATTTTTATTCCTTATAGAAAGTGGAGGTTGCTATAAGGCATCATGAACATACGAGTCATGAACATAATGCCATTGTCGTAGCGGCAGTCGTTTTCTTCAATTTTTTTCGACTCAATAAAACAAGGTGTGGATCTCAGTGTTTTCTAAAGAAATCTGCATTGGTACCCCTTATTTTCTGTTGGACGGCACTATATGTAGTCACATACCACTGGCGGCCGCAACCGTACGCACTGTGTGTACCATTGCTCTGCAAACTATTGACTATATAAGTGTGGACTCGCATATAATCTTGTGCGATCGGTTGAAGTGTAACGGACATTTTAAGTTTATAGGATTACGAAGCCTTTGCATTATTACCCTGCTTCGACTTTACGACATTGATATGGCATTTACGACACGGCGAGACTTGAGCTATGCGTCATGTGCGTATGATCGGTGTCCGAACTGCACTACCTGCGTGGTCGTTTTTTTACGCATGTAACTTTTTTTTTTTTTTTAAATCTATTTGCCCTTAACAATGACTGATAAGAGCAATTGACTCAAAACTAAACCTAAACTGTGAACTCTGTCACATGATGAGGGGCTTAAACTCAGGCCATCGTATTTCCTGCTAGGTGTTCCTCATACTCACACTGAATATGTCATTGGAAAGCCCCAAGTCTCTACTTTTAAACAAGGCAGATAGGTGTCCGAGTAATATGTGTGTAACCACCGGGCTGAGTGTAAAGAGTTAAATAATTATCTGGCCGAAGAGTCAGGAACGTAACCGCAATTTATAACATTGTTCCTATGGAAAAATGAGCTTCGACTTACAACGCGACTTTCAGGAGCTAATTGTGTCGTAAGTGTGAGGACTGCCTGTACTGTTTATTTCGTGGTAGTAATGAGCAAACAGAAGCAGATACGGAGTTTGGTTGAAGCCTTGAAAAAGAGCGAAAATCTTTCCTCTAATGACCCAGAATGTCAGAGGAAAAAAATACATTGGCAGCACTGAATGTTACAATAGTACTGCATGATCTGAATTCTGCTGTTTTTCCAGGATTGAGCACAGTAAGTGCACATTTATACATGTTTCAGTATCTTATATTAAAATGAATAATACATTTCCTGTCATTAACACATAATTACAAGTTGTGATTATTATTATTATTATTATTATTATTATTATTATTATTATTATTATTATTATTATTATTATTGGTGTTTTATTTTTTTAACTGCTTGTTTTGTCACAATGTTAAAAAAAATTGGCAGCTGTCACTGTACTTGCTGTTGTGTCTCGATGCGTCACGCTGTGTTTATTCATTTTTAGGAAGGGAAACGGTGATGCAGCACTTTGATTGGCTGAAACACTTTACAGTATGTTGATGCAGAGTCGTTATCGCCAGGGTGTCCTAAAGTGTTGATATGATTTTGAAGTTTCTTTATTTGATACTGGATGTGGGTACATGTTTCATATAAAATCAGAGAAATGAAAAAATAACTAAATTCATAGTTTTACTTTAAACGTGCCATGCAAGTCTAAATTAATTTGTAGCTGTTTATATAATTTCATTATTTTTCATAGGGGAGTTCAGTTTAATATTTATGGTTTTAGACACATTTTCCACATGATTTAAAGAATACATAACCAACTGTATAATTTATTTAAGCATGAAAAACCTATGGATGGAATTGGGTTACCTAACTCCGCAATATCCCATTTTGACTATTATTTAAAATGTGTTCCAATTTGTTTTCATATCCATTCACTCATGATATAAAGTATATATTAAAAATAAAACATATGGGGGTTGATGTAAGTATAGGCTCAGTGCAAATAATTGCAGATGCAAAATTACAATTGCATTGCAGCCAGGCAATTATTTTGCACTACGCCTATGTAAGCTTAAGAGCAATGCAAATTACTCAAGATACACAAATCATGATCCGCAGTTATGATAATGAGGTGAGTGCGTCGGTCTATTTAGTGGCCACAACAGCAGAGTTAAAACTACAGAGAAGGGCAGAAGAAGGGCAGCAAAGTCCTCTAGGCGCATAGGGAAAAAAATATGTTTCCTGAGAAGGAGCTGGGAGTCCTTATGGCTAAGGTCACTCAGCATGAAAAGGAGTTGTGTGGAAAAGCCTCAGCCAACGTCAGTTATGCGAGTATCCTTAGGAAATGATATGTATTGGCCTTCCCTTTTCAGCATGGCATCCAAAAATGTGCCTAGCACTCTGGACAAGGTGGTTTGGGCTTTCTCTCCAGACATTCCAACTGTGGTCTGAAAGGAACCATAGGCTAAGTAGTGCAGAGAACACAGCACTTTCACATGTGCAGGGATAGCAGTCCCTAGATTGACACGAGGGTCTAGCTCATCCCTTAATTCAGCTATTAGGTCTGGGATGACCTGCGGAGTGAGACAATAATGCTTTAGCACCGCATCCTCTGGCATCCCAAACAAGTGACCCTGGGATTGAATATGCAGGGTCTTCTTCCTCCCTCTCCTCAATAAGAGCCAAGTGTCGCTGCATCAGGAAGTGAACCACAGCAGCCATCCTGAAGTCAATGACAGGCCTCTGCAGGTGTGTGCTTTTATACAGCTCTTAATTACTCGCTTCTGCAATGGTTTGCACTTTGTAAGAAGAGGTATAAAGTTTTTGGAGGGTCAACAATTGCCTAAGTGCAAGGGAAAATCCTTACATCACATTATAATGTTTGCACCCGCTTAGTATCCAGATCCTACCTATGCCCGTACTCTTTTCTTCATTTGAATGCATTTCAATATAATGTGATTGACTTTGCTTGGCAGCCCCATCAACACTTACACATATACCTGTTAATTAATTAATTAGCACTGAGGCAGGTTCTGGCAATTACAGGCTGCCAATTTAGTTTTAAAAAGAGAACGTGCAGCGAGCAAATAGGGTGCCTGGACTGGGGAAAGCTCTGTTTGAGCACTAGAGATTATGAGTCTGTGAGGGGGCTGACTTGGAGTTGTAATTCAAGGAAAGTGCTGTCTTTTAAAACTGCAATAATGTTGTATTTTATACTTTGTAACCTGGGTGTATTACTGATCTTAACTACATTGTGTAAACTTTAAATTACTATATTACTGAACCTGTGTGTGGATCTGTAAGGGGCAGACACAACACGTCAACCTTTGGTGGGGGATTGTCTTTGTATATTTGAGTTTGCTGTGCTTTGTGTATTGTTAATTTCACTTGTTATTGTAAGGTATCACTGTATTTGAATAGTATGTGCATGTCATATGATTTGTGGTTATTAAGTTATTTTCCTTACACTGGTAAAAGTTTGCAGTGGGTGTATCTGCCCCCTTCTCTTATCCAGCACACTGGGAGGATGATATGCCTGTTGAAATGGTTTTGAGATTGCTAATGTGTATTAATAAACTATTTGCCCTGAGTTGATGCTCTTGCTGTCTTTGTGCCGTGACTTTCACACATTCTCTCCTCCTTTATAGTAAACTAATATTAATTGATTCTGGACACTCTGGTTAAACAAAGGTGGTGGCAGCAGCATGCTATTGATTGTATTAATCCAGTAGCCGGTAAACAAAAGGTTTATTACATTCATTTTAGTGGATTTATGATGACAAAGTGCAAACTTAATAGTGGGTGCAGAACGTCAGGTGCACACCATTCTTTACATACGCCACATCTTTAGCGATCGGTAAAGTCAGACTTTAGAGCTGCAAAACACAATTTACAGCAGCATTATGGGGGGTTTGCACCCACAAATCACTTTGCATGTATCCTTACATCACCCACAACATGAGCTCTGTTATGAATTATTTGTTTTTATGCTTTCTTATGCTGTTGCTACCATACTACTATTGCTGGTATCGTTTTTCTGTAAATGTGATTGACTAGAATATCTTATGTGATACATCACATTGTAATACATCCTTGGAACATAGTACATCCTGTACCCATGGTTAGAATTCATATTTATTTGTTGGTATTGCACCAAACAAACGTGGAAGAGAAATGTGCCAGTGTTGTCAACCATTTCAGATAGTGAACCTGTTGCTGAACCAGCAGAAAGAACTGCAGTTCATTCTTAAGTTAAAATGCAGGCATTGACGCTAGTGATCCTGTTTAAGCAACTCTGAGTATTGTGTGTTTATTCAGAACTACTGTAATGGTATTAGGTCATTCAGCATTCCCGGTGCCCAATTTAGCTTTTCACTTTTTCAGAAAACAATTTGCCTTTTACCTAACAGAGTCGTCATTAATATTGGCATTCATATTTTTTATCCTCAAGTTACAGTAATTACTCACCAGTTACTCACATTTCTCATAAATATTTGTGACAATGATCATAGAAGAATAAAACATGCAGTGAAAATGTTTAAACCTTTTTTTTCTCAGTATACAGGTTTTACATAACACTGTGTGGGATGCAGGTTTGATTTAACTTATTTACCAGAAATGCATGATCGCTTTCATGAGTTTTATATTTAAGTACAAGAGCCAGGATGCGAATGACATTCATGCCTACTTGTGTTACTGCATTAACCCTCTTCAGCCTACTATAGAGAGAGAGAGATACTTAGCATAGTTCCTAGCAATGTATATAATTCTAGAAATAAAGAAATTATGTAGGAAAAACTGTAAAGAGAATTTGAAACAGGAACATTTTGTAATTAAAGAGAGAAACGGTTTGGGTTAGTTGGGTATTATGTTTTTTAGATTTTTTTTTTTTTTTTTAAATAAGTAATACATTACACCGTGTAACAAATTATTATTTTTTTTGTTCCTGGATAGTAAGTGTTATTTCCTAATTGCTTATGCCTCAAAAGTATAGAAAATGGCTATTATTCCCCACAAACTTTGCTTTTGTGACCAGGACAGTGATATTTCAAAATATCATTATTTCCAATGGGAAAACAGGCAAATGTGTGTCTTTTCGGTCACGTAAAGTCAGAAAAAAGCAACATTTGAATTCAAATTAACATGTATTTATACTAAAGTAATACAAAAATGACTACAAAAGATTTAGAAGTGAGTAGTTTTTCAAGATTTACGATTATACTGTAAATACTCGTAAATCTCGAAAAACTACTCACTTCTAAATCTTTTGTAGTCATTTTTGTCACTCCATCACTACATTTTTTTTTCCTGAACAGTGAACACAAGCAGTAGAATGAGCATGTGTTAGAAAGATGTGCATTTATGTGAATGACAGGTGTAGATTTCTTTGTTTTTAAATAATGCTGGCTAAAAAAAAAAAAAAAGTGCCTTCATAATGTGTAACAGTTACAGTATTTAGTTTGTATTTGTTTCACATAAAGATGTTTCAGTTAATGGTGGTATATATTTAAAATTAAATACTTGTCTCAGTGACGTCACACAAGCAGGCAGTGAAATTTAATTCCTCCCCTATCCAGTGATATGCATTAACAAGCTGTACTACAGATTATGGTGGCCCAGCAAGTCAGTGACATGAAGAAGTTGTTTTTGCATCGTGTTTACCCGATCATGGGCCTAGAATGACACTTCAGTATGATCGTGTTACACAATCATGTGGTTTGTTGTGTTGCTTAGAACTGTGTAACCGAATTATGGGAGTTGTCTATGGACCACCTGGACTTTACTCACAGACCACAAGTGGTCCATAGATTGGCAATCACTGGATTAGAGTTAGCCATGTAATCATTACCAGTCCTCGTTGTCACTGGGACGTAGATTTTGGGGTGTCCTGCTGTCGTTTGCATTCTTGTCTTAAAAAATCAAAAATTAAATTTATAAAAGTGTCTACATTTGTAAAACCATCTTACACCTATTAATTATTGAGTAAATATGTTTTTGTTTGTTTGAGGGAAAGTGTGTTTGTGTTAAGATTGTTAAATTGGGAGATTCAGTTTGCATCAGCAGTATTGTTGAAAAGAGAAACAGCTGCCAGCTTTTATTTATAGTTCAAGTTTTGAAAAATGTGTTTCTTTACATTTCTGAAACTATCAAATTAATAAACGTTTTCCCTCCTCAATCCTCAATGTGTTATGCATATGAACACAGTGTGTATGGAGTCAACTTTAGTTGTTGTTGTTCATATTTGTATATTCTTAAAAACAATGCTTTTTAAGATTCAATATAATGAAATGCCCTATATGTTTGCTAAACATTTTCAGTTTGTTACTGAGTCAATATGTAGGCAGTTTTTTTGGTTGACAGAAATAATGTATAAATATTTCCGTTATAGAAATGTATATTAAAAAAAAAAATTAAAAAAAAAAAACAATTTAATCCACATAAGCATCATTTAACAGCATGTACACTCCAGCAATCCCTCAAGACTGCATAATAAACCATGAACACATTTTCAGATAAGTGGACTATTTAATGGGGGGAAAAAAAAAAGTTTTAAGTTAAATGACTACATTTTTATCAAATGTACATTTTTGGACTTAAAGCTAATATTTTACTTTTCCTTGCCAATAGTTTATTAAACTCAGTGCATATTTGTTGCCCATGGTTTGAACATTGTGGAAGCTTGCGCAGTGTAGATATGAAACGTGATGCACGTGAAAAAGCATACCTGAAAAAGCAACGTCAAAGTAAATAAAATCTAAAATAAATTTGGCCAGCAAATATTTGGTCTTTACAGCTACCAGTGTGCTTTTCAGAGAGCATTTTTAGAACTAGTGGGCACATTCCAACACCTTTTCATTCACGCTGAAGCATGGAACATCTGAATAGACTTCCTGGGCATACTGATTTTTGTCCAATGGGTTGCCCTTTAAGGAAATACCAGCATAATTCATTTTGCAAGGGTATTAAGCCTCATGCAGCTACTGTAAGTATGATGCTGCTATTTATTGTCTTATTTATTTCTTAGCAGAACAGCTGAATAAGACATTAGCTTGGATATTTTAGTAGCACAAACATAAAAATAAAATTGTGGGTATATTTTTATAAACAATGAAACAGATGTAAATTGATGGTTCTGTTTCTTATTTTTGTGTGCCTAATATCAGTAGAACTGCTTTGCTGTTATTTTGAGGCAGGCCTGATTTCCAGAAAAGGTGTCTGATTTTAAAGATATCCATTTATTAAGAACACTAAGGGCCCCATTTTGAAGCAAGTGCAAAGTTTGCCCTCATTTTTCTGAAATTAATAAAATCATTTTAAGATTGTGAAAGTAGTAAGAAACAACTCAAAAGAATCATTTAATTGCTCCAACCTGCAATTAAGGCTCTTCCCAGATTATCAAGGATACTGTTTTTTAAGACAAGGCCTGCTTCATGTATTTCTACTGATGAGCTCCTGATTAGAATCCCAACTCATGCCTAGGGATTGACCCAAAGCAAAGGCATAAGAAACAGTAACGTAGCGGATTCAACTTTTCAGCTCTGTGATAATGTTTCATGAACTGAATAAAGTTTAATACACTGAATAAATTAGGAGTGAAAACAGATTTTGAAGGTTTGTGATTTGGAACAGTTTTGGGTCCGTTGTTCGTGATAGTGTTGCTCACGTTAACGGGTATCGGTCATAAGGCACTTACAGCTGTATTTCTTCCTTCTGTTTGTGGTTTTTCTGCAAATGTTGCCATGCCAGGAAATACCTGGGAGTCTGAATTGATGGACGTGTTGGTCAATGCAGTCACTACATTGACTGCACTGAGATACTTGCATGGGCACACACTACCATGCCACTTGTAAGGGATCTTCTAATTTTGGTTACATTCTCAAACTTTGGGCTAGTAAATTCTAGTTTTTATGTGCTGTCCTGAGTATATGTTGCAATAAATTGATGGTTTTTGCTCGATTGCAGTCACAGGAGACACAACTGAGACCTGCTGGCTTGGGTTGGTGTTGTTTGTCCTTCAGATGCGAACTCAATAGCTATTTAATTATTTGCTGTTATAGTATATGTGGGGAGATTGTTTTTCTGTGCATCAACCAAATAATGGATTCAGAAAACAATTATAATTGCTCAATTTCCCCTTTATACATACTACTTAACCTTTGCTGAAATCAGTTTGTTATTATTATTATTATTATTATTATTATTATTATTATTATTATTATTATTATTATTATTATTGTTATTCCCTGTTATTAGAATTATTGTTACTTATAGTGTTAGATGTAAGCTGTAAAAGGGCACACTGATTTTAAATTGCTTAGATCCCATGAGATGGACAAAAATAACTCACTTGTAACTGTGACATTTGTGAGTTTAATCTTCTTTCCACAATTTCCACAGCTTCACAGTGAGCGTGGAAATTATTCACAGCTGGCAAGCTTAGGAATTATTTGCAGCAGACTAACAAAAATATAATCTGTGTACAAATGGGCCAGAATTTGTACTACTAAAGAACCCTGACAATTACTCTCCTTCTTATATAATTTAACCCAATCTCACGTATATCCTGGTTCTGTGAAATCAAGACAGGTCTACAGGGGAATATGCCAGCTTTCCAGGAATCCTTTATGAGCATTTCATCTTTACTGCATTGTTCGCTTGTTCTTGAACAGTACCAAAATGCAGCACCCTAGGTTGACAAGATAAGGCACAGCGTGTGCAGAAGTACCCCAGGTGACTTTATGCTCCTGTTCGTCATGTATTATAAAGACCTTCTTTCAGTTGTTTATATAACTATCTTGTCCTTTCTCTTATTACCATGTATGTCTAGTCAATAAAGCTTTTCATTCAATAGATAGATAAATAGATAGAGGCCATTTAACGTTTTAAAAATATAAATCAAAATAGTCATGATGTTGTCTCTGTTCTTGGGATAACTGCACGAAAATGTCCCTCAAAACCAACTCGAGTCGCATTTTTCATGGCTCGGACTCGAGTAAAGGCCACAAAAGACTCGGACTCGACTCGGACTCGACTCAGACTCGACCTTGTGTGACTCGGACTCGAAGTCCGTGATTCAGAGATATTAACAATGAGTCCTTTTTTATTTTCTATTACATAAATATTAGTTACTAAGAAACCTGTGCACAATAAAAACCCGCCCAACAAAACATTACCCAATCACTGGTTAACCCTGTTGTCTTTTTAGCCAATCATCATAAAAATAAGAAATTAGAAGTGAGGTAGATTGCAGCGTACACACCCCCCCACTCAAATCCAACTGTAAAAAAAACACCTCCACACAAACCCATATGCAGACTATTTTCAAATCCACATGCAAATACAAGTT